>NW_028277109.1:1709230-1864615 GCF_059951505.1 Python bivittatus
TGGCCTGGCTGAGAGACTGAAATGCAGGAGGGGGAGACTCTGCAGAGTTTATTCCGGGTAGGCGCTGTGGCCTTCCAGTGGGTCAGGTGCCAAATTGGGCTGGACGTGGGGAGAAGGAAAGTCCCCTTCTGTCAGAAGCGAGTTCAGTTATTTCACACAAGCATCCACTTTGGCTTTAGATTCTATTAGCCTTTTAGCTTAAGGGGGGTGAACTAAGAAGAGTCAGAAACCCTTTGCTGATGACCAGGCTTGTCCAGGGTGGTTTGAAGAGAAGACCGTTTTCTGCTGCCCACCTCTGCCTGAACAGATTGATTCTGGACACAATTTTGAACCGTAGGGGGCTAACAAGCGTAACAAATTTCCAAGTGAAGCTCAGTTGAGGGACCTTCTGATAATTAAGCTTTATTATTTCTCTTGGGAATACACCACCATTGCACATCCCACACAAACACACACCCCAGCTGTGCCGCTCTGGTTCCATACAGGCTAGGCAACTTCTTCGTTCACAGCTCACCTAACCAGTGCAAATGGGCCACCACAGAGCTCAGAGGGAAAGCCCCCTCCCTCCTAAGTCTCACCCCCTGAACTCCCCCCATTCTGTGTTTACTGGTGACACAGAATGGCTTGGAGATCCTCCGGCAGCGACCTGACCACAACAGTGATGTGCTGATGCACACGCTGCAGCGTCTCCTCCTTCACAGGGAGGTGTTGGCTCCTGGCTTGCACCTGCATGGGGATACAACCAGACCCCTCCTCTGAGTCTACAATCCCGGCAAGATGAGCGCAGGGAAAGAACCCTTTGAACAGGCACTCGAAGCTGAAGGTTGACAGAAAATGCTTCCCGTGTACTGGTCCGCCCCTTGCCTCACGGGAATACCCACTTGGTTGCTTTCCACGCAAAGGCTGCATTGGGGTTAGTTTGTGTTCCATGTGTTCTGGGAGTGGCTTAGATGTGACAGACTGCCTTGACCCCTATCTGGCAAGGGGGGAACTGGGTAAGGCAGACGGACAGCCAGCTTACCAGCTTCTCACGCAGCTTCAGCACCATGTCCACGGCCTCTGCCTCAGATTTGTCCATCATCCAGGCCCTGATGTTCTAAAAGGAGGGATCAGAGGAAGGCCACCTCACTGCCCTGTCTTTCTGGGTGTGCCAGAGCAGCAGCGCCCTGGCCCAGATTCCTATGGAGAGGAGTTTGAGCCAACGAGCTGGAGGACCCCTGAGCCTACTGAGCACGAACCCCGAAGCCCAGAAGGGGGGCAGGGAAATGCTGAGGCCACTCCCCTCCCAATGCTCTAGAGCAGCCAGGCTGCCCTTGCCCTAACAGCAAGGTGACAGACTGCCTGTCAGTCCACGGAAATGGCTCCACTGAGGAGGCCTGTAGGGTGGCTCCATCAATTCAAAGGGGCTCCCCCAGCAGCCTTCCCACCCACCGCTTCACTGACAGCCTCCAAGCGCAGGGCTTCCAGCTTGTGCCTCATCTCTCTGTGCCTCTGACGAAACCAGCCATCGAAGTTGGGTGACTTGAAGAACCGCCTGTTGGGTGTGGGGGGAGACAGAAGGGTGGGCGGATGCCAGAGCAGCCGTTGGTGCCAGTCCAGAGGAGCCGCCCAGGAAGCCTCACGCTGGATGGGCTTGGCCAGATATAACGGGGGTGACCGAATCCTCTGGCGGCTCATCATGGAATGACCCAACCGGCACGGCCTTCCTGGGATATGAATCAGGAGCGGGTCCTTCCAAGTTAGGGTCCTTCCAAAGGAAGCAATGTGAGGAGGAACTGTTTCCCCCCTTCCCTGTGAAAAGGACTTCTGAGCTCCTGCCAGATTTTAGGGGGGCCAGCCTCCAAAAGGGCAGGCTGTATTGGAAGTAGCCCCCCCACTAGTCTCCCCCCACCAGCATGCATTTCCCCTATCTCCAATGGAGGTCATTGGCTATGGCAGGGGTGGGCAAGATTCGGTGGCTGAACCCCACTTAGGCCAGTTTTAAACAAGATGCAACCTTAGGTAACATGCTAAGCTTGGTTAATTTGTTGTGCACGGCACATTTGACTCAAGGCAGTCTTGATCTTATCTTGCACAAGCCCAGTCCGTTTGTTTAAAAAACAAATCCTGCAAATGGGTTAATTCAGCAAGCTCAGCATCCTGTGTAAACTATCTTAATATCCTAGGAGGAGGTGGGTTTAGGTCCCAAGGAGGCAAGACAGGAACGTCCCAGTTTGTGTGGGAATAAACTGAGTGGTCAGTCTTTGGGGAAGGGTGTGTTGCTTTCTGGCCACAGGTGGGACTTTTAAATGTAGAGGATTCAAACATGGGGACCACCCCCTAGTCTGAAGTGGGGTGGCCAAACAGCTCAGCTCAGCGAATCTAGCATATGGCTACCTGTAAAGGCCCAGCCAATCCCCCTTGAGCATACAGGTGAGCTGGGGCCCAGCATGTTCCAAGGTCTTCAGGAAGTCTTCCTGATGGAAAGGGTGGATCTGAGGGGGAGTCTGGTGGGGAGGGGGAGAGAGAGATTGATTGATTGATTGAGAAGCCATTCCTGCTGGGGCAGCCAGAGAGTGAGGCCCACCCCAGCACAGGGAGAAGCTTCCCAGGGCAGGGGCCGGGACCCCAGGACAGGCCAGTGGCTTCTGTGGGTCCCGCGGCAGCAGAGCAGGAGGGGCAGGGGCAGGCCAGAGCAGCCTGGAAAGGCCCTACCTTCCACGGGGTGATGGTCCTCTGCAAAGGCATGAGGCTGGCCATGTAGTGCTCCTAGGAACGAAGAAGCAGGACGGAAGTTGGGGGGGGGCTCTTCTCACGGGCGTCTGCCAAGCAAGCCCCTGCTGGGAGAGGCTATCTGAGAGGCGGTCCTGAGCAGCTCCTTCTCAATGCCTGGAGGTAGCCTCCTCCTAGTGCCTTAGTCTCTCTCCAGACCAGGGGGCTTGCCTGGTGGGGCTGCAGCCCAGCCCCCTTCCTCCCCACTTACCAGGGGGATTATGAAGCTCTGGGTGAGCTCCAAGAGCTGGCGTCTCAGCAGGGCACTCTGGGCCTCAGACGGGCGCTTCTTGCGGATGCCCTGTGGAGCACGGCAGAGAGGTCAGTCAGGATTCATCAGCTCTGCCCTCCTGAAAAGTGAGGCACCCCACTGCAAAGGAGGTGCCAAGGACACCCAGGGCCTTGCCATGGCTGCTCCTGCTCCTCAGGCCGGCCAGCCAGCCTCCGCCTGCCAGGGAAGGGAGGAAATGGCCTCAGGGTCGGGTGCTGCAGGGCAGGAGGTGACGTCTGCAAAGGGACTGAGCTGAAGAAGTCTTGCCTCCTCCAGGCCTGGATGGGAGAAGGCTCTGCTGAAAGAGGGCCATCAGCCTTCATCCTAGCAGGTCCACCAGACACAAGGGCAAGGAGGCAGATCAGGGGTCCCCCTGCCTTTGCTCCTGCTGAGCTGCCCACAAGGGGGGCTCAGGAGTCCCGAGCAGCTTTGGCCCAGAGGCGCCCGGTGGCTGACTTGGGTCCAGAGAATTCTGCTGAAGGGGGAGCAGGTGTTCCCCCATCTGTGCCTCTGGCAGGCCAGCTGGGGAAGGGACAGCACCAGCTGCCCCCCTCACCACTTATTTTTCAGCTGCAACTTTGCGAAGGGAGAAGGGCCAGGAGAGACACCCCCCCCACTGGCCCGGAAGCTTTTGTTTCTGCCCAGCTGCCTGTTTCAGAGCTTCAGCTCTGGCTCACCTTTAAGAGCCTCTTGATCAGCGTCTTGTCCTTGTGCAAGAACATTTTGTATGACGTGTAAAGTCCTGATGCGGGGCCAGAACCAAGCAGAAAAGAAGCAAGGAGGATGGGTGGGGGGAGAGAGAGAGAGAAGGGGCCCGCCCTCCAAGTGAGCTGGAGAACAGGCTGTGTCTTCCTGAGGCCCCCGCACAGGTCTCACCCAGAAGGGCCTCTGCAGGAGCAGCTGAGGATGTGGGATCTGCTCACCTGGCTTGGTGTCCAGTATTTTCAGCTTGGCAAGTTTCTTCAATTTGACCTGCTTGGGCAAGTCCCCTGTGTGGGAGTATTAAAACATGGGAACGCCAGGCCAGGCTGCCATCGCCATCACACCTGCCCAGCACCCACGCAGCAGTGGAACAGCCCGCCTGGCATGGAGAAGGCTGGGCTGCCCCCTGTAGAAGCAGGGGGCCAAACCTTCCCCAGCCTCAGGCTGCCTGGCATCCTGATGTTACATGCAATTCTGGCTCCCACTCCCTCCTCATCCCAGCTCCTCCACTGCTGAGCAGAAAGTGCCCCCGCCCTGCATTACCGGCCATCCGGAGGTCCCCAAGGCGAAGGATGTGGGGCCAGTGCTGCAGCATCTTGATGAAGAAGGGATTTGTGACTCCCAAGAGCACGCTGGGGCTGAAGGGAGCAAGCAGAGGGGTGAGGGAGAGGACTTCTTCCCTGGGGCCCCCACCAGCATCCTTGGCCGGAGGAACTCACGGGGCCTGGGTCCGCGTTGTGTACTCCTTGAACTCGCTGTCGTGGATAGTAAAGTAGGGGCGGAAATCGCAGCAGTACTTCAAGGGCGCAAGGCAGCTGGGGGGGTTGAGAAAACAATTCCTGTCCGAGTGCAGCTGAGAGTGGTGCCGCGCTATGGGAAGGCATGGCTGCCCGGAGAGGGCCCTTTGGCCAACACGCCGCGCTCTCCAGGGCTCCCTATTAGCCACCCGCAGCTTTATAGGGGGCAGAACAGTGGCTAGTAGCAGGCCTGGTACCTGACTAGGGCAAGGACCACCTCGGAGGACACGGCGGGGGATGGAGCCACGACAACCAGGGGCTCCCCAAGCAGAATGAGCTCCCACAGCAGCTGAATATGGACCAGCACCGACTGGAAGCACCTGCTCCAAGACCAGAGAAGGGAACATGGCACACACGTGAACAGAATGCAGACAGGCAAAATGCCTGGCCAAGCCAGTTAAAGAACAAGCACCTGCCTGTGCTCAACAGGAGCTTTGTTTAACCAAGGCTTAGCATCTCCCGCGAGTCCAGTTTGTTGGGCTCAACGTCTGACATGAGCTGAGATTGGGAGTCAGTTTGAACACACGTACAGCCACATCTCCAAACAGGAAGGCTGAGGCCAACGTGCCTCAGTGGATGCCCCGTTCGAAGAGGAGCGTTTTATTTATTTAAATTCATTTGCTGCCCAACTCCAGTGGACTCTGGGCAGTGTGTAAAACTAAAAAAGACAAAAAAAAGAAAAAACCCTAAAAATATTAAATCAACAGCAAAACAGGGTTCCAGCACTGTGCCGAACAACGGAGCCCCCAACCCCATCTGGTTGCCATAAGACAGCTTGTGCTTTTGGACAGGTTATGGGAACATGAGAACCGTTCTGACAATCTGGATGTGGTGTGAATCCAGCCTTGAGTGCCTCCTAGTCTCCTCCCAAAAACCTTCTGGGGAAGGAGATGCCCCACGTTTTTATTGCCAAGGCTTTGCCCCATACTGGCCTGTTTGCCAGCTGCCTCACTGTCTGAACCGTCACCCCCCACCTGGCAGGAGATGCTTTTGCAAGAAGGAGGTGGAGCACTCACCTGAAGAGGTCCAGTTCAGAAACACTGGGGAGGATGAGGGGAGCAGGCAGGAGGTTCTGAGTGAGGAAGAACAGCCAGAAAGGAAGTCAATGGGAAAAGGCAAGACTTTGTGCCCAGAGGCTCAGCCCAGATGAAAAAGCTCCTCTGTCCCATACACTTTGGCAGGAGAAGCAGGCTAGGATCTTTGAAAGAAAAGGCTTAAGGCTTGACCTGGAAGGGCCCAATCTGGCCTCTTCAGGTGGTCTGGACAGAGAAGACCATGCAGCATTCAGAAATAGATTTGGTCTGGAAAAACCAGACCCCAGTTCAGGGTGGAGAGGAAGCGGTTATCTGCCATCCTCCAGATCCCTCCCTGTGGCCTGAGACCTCCCATAGGTGGCATTGCTGTGGCTATTTTTAAGCAAGAACAGGGACACGTCAACCTCCCCACCAACAAAAATGAGCTCGCTGCACCACAGGACATGCACACCAGGGTGTATGGGCTATTTAGACACTGGACATGCAATTTCCTTAGAGGCCAAAATACTAAAACAAGAAAAATGCCCCCCACCAGAGAGCGCAGGAACCCACAGGGAGGTGATCCAAAGGGCTTTATCAGCCACGGGTCCACGGTGGAGTGCAGCACTTCAAGCAGGAAGGCAAGCAACTTTCCAAAGGCATCGAGGCAAGCAAGCCGAGGAGGCACCCCCAGCCCCAGCAGGCTCAGCTCTTACAAGCGCAGCTCGCTTTTCCCTGCACAGCGTCAAGCCCTGCGTTTGTAATGCAGGCGCTCAGGGCAAAGGCCAGAAGGTGGAGCAGGGCCAGGCTGAGCTCCGAGGAGGGCTCACGGGCCCTCCAGAAAGACTCCCGCCTACACTGCCAGCAAAGAGAAGCCCCTCCCAGCTGTTAGCTGGCACAACCCCTCCCCAAATCCAGGCAGCTTTCTCTCACCTCCTGAATCAGTGGCTTGACGGGGCAGGAGTCAGGCCTGTCCACCCGGGAAGGAATCCTCACCTGCATGGTAAACAGCAGAGCACCCAATGGGCTTCCCTCCCTGAAACTGCAGCTGCACTTGGGCATCCTTGCAGAACGAGGCTATGGTTACCTGCACTCCCCATTTCTTCTCCCTGGAAACTCTTGGGAGGGAGTACCTCTGGCACATACCTGAATAACAACCCCCATCACCGGGAGGTTCAGCGTTTGGCCAGGCACAGGGGGCGGCCACTGATCAATCTCACTGCACACTGAAAGAAGCACAAAGTAACTGGGGTGAGAATGTGTGCGCGTGCACGTCTTCCAGCACTTGGACCTACCCCCAATGCTGCAGCTGTTCCCTCATTTCAGTTGCTGTCCTAATGGAGTTCAGCATAGCCCAACTAAGGTCGAGGACTCCGGAAAGAATGATGGATCTAGAGTCCCATCAAGTCCTCCAACATTCCCTCTAAAACCGCTCCTGGCCGTGCACAGACAGCTGGGTGGGTTCGAAACGTGTTATAATCCTAGACCTAAATGCTCTCTTCCCTAAGCGTGAACTAAACAACCCACAGAGCACCAAACTAATAGGCCTCACCTGCCTCCAGACATGGATCGAGCTTCTCAAAGTATTCAGGTGCGATGAGGTGCAGCAGAGAGTGGAAGAGATTCACGTAGGGAAGGTGAGACACCAAGACCAGGGACTGAAACAGAAAGACAAGTGCCCCTAAAAGCAGCCTCCCCCCGGTCCAAGCACCTTCCAGGCAGACAACCCGCGGGCTGCTCCAGCGTGGCCTGTCGACCACGCGGGAAGAGAGCGACCTTCCCAACAGCCTTCCTCGCTTGCCCGACCGGCGTGAGCCAACCTGCCCTTCTTCCATCCCGCCTGAAGGGAGGCTCCGCTCGGCCGGCTTTCCTTACTCCTGTCAGCTGCAGAGCTCGGCCGGCCAGGCCGGGAGCCGTGCCCCCTGGCCGGCTGCGCCTCGACGACGCCCTTTCGCGCCCCTTCACCAAGCAGGCACTTTGCCGGGCCGCTGCGCCCCCGCCTCCGCCCCCTCAGCCAGGCAGGGCTGCGGACCCCGTGGCAAGGGGCTTCCCGCCGCCGCCGCCCTCCGGGGGCTCGGCGCGACTCCGTCCTGCGGCCCTGGCAGTCCGCGGGCGGTCCTTTCCCCGCTCTCCGCCGGTCCCGCAAGGCCGACGCGCCGGGTCCGCCAGGCACCGCGGCAGCCCTCGGCCCCGGCCCCGCAGGCCGCCCGCCCGCTCACCTTCTGGAAGTAGCCGCGCCTGGCGGAGCGGTCCCTGGCCTGCCGGAAGTAAGCGTAGCCGAAGAGGTGGGCGGGCTCCGGCTGCGGGAGAAGCGGCGCCCTGAGCTCCCGCCCCTCGGAGGCGCCCCGGCCGGCGGCTGGGCCCGGGCGCGCCCGGAGGCCTCCGCAGCCCCGCCGACGCGCGCGCGACCCACCTGCAGGCCCGGCGGGGCCTCCCGGCTGCTCCGCCAGTCGCCCTCCGGCGCCGCCCGTCGCCGCCCCGCGGACCGGCGGAAGCGGAAGCTGAACTGCGTGTCCCCGAGGCTCCCTGGGGGCGCAAGCGGGGGGGGTCAGCGGGGTCGCCGCCGGGCGCGGCCCCGCCCCGCCCCGCCCCGCCCCCCCCACTGACCGGAGTAGGAGTCGGGGAAGGCCAGGTAGCAGACGCTGGTCCTCTGCGGGGAGAAGGGCGTGAGACGCGGCGGTGGTGGTGGCGGCGGCGGGAGGGTCGGGGGCCCCCGCCGCCCCGCCGCCTACCGTACCTCCTTCTCGGTCAGGCCGCAGTCCGGCGGGTAGACGAGCTGCGAGAGAGCGGGGCGCCGGTGAGGCCGCGGGACGGGGCGGGACGGGACCCCCCCGCCGCCCCCCCGCGCGACCCACCTCCAGGGCCTGCCCCAGTTCCAGGTCGAAGGTCACCGCGCAGACGCACTCCAGCCAGGCCGACAGCCGTCCCCAGGGCAGCAGCACCAGCAGCGGGGGGCCGCGGCCGCCCGGCGCCGCCATGGCCGCCGGCGGAGCGCGCACGCGCGGAGCGGGAGCCTCCCGGCGCAGCTCGCGGCCCCGTGGGTAGGCACCTCGCGCATGCGCGCTCTCGACCCGCCCCTCTCGGCCGCCATTTGCAGTCGGAGCCGCGGCGAGGGAGGCGGGCGGCCGGCCGGCCCGGGGCGCGAGCGGCGGTGAGAGCGCGTCCCGGGCCGCGTTTCGCTCAGGCCCTGCCTGCGGCCCCCCGGGGAGAAGCGGTGCCTGCTGTCGCGGGTGGGCTCGGCCTTCCTTCGTCGCCCGCGCTGCCCGGCCTGATCTCCCCGGGAGCTGCCCCGCGGCGGGCGCGTCGCCTCGCCCCGCTGACCGAGCCGCGCCCGCTGACAGAGGGAGGGAGGTCCGGCGGCGGCGGCAGCGGCTGCTGCCAGCGGGCCCCTTCCCTGCGGCCCTGGGCGGGGGGAGGCTGGAGCCGGAGGGGCTGGACCCCGCCCTGCCGCCGCCGCTTCGGCCCTTCGGGCGCCGCCGGGCCGGGCCGCGCCGCACCTCCGCCCGGCTCCTCCGCGCGCCCGACGTGGCCGCCCCGAGCGGGGCCCGGCCCGCGGGGCTTGGCCTGAGCCACTCGCGGGGCGAGCAGCGGCTTCGGCCCCTGGCCTGCTGTGCAGCCGCGCGGCGCTGCCGGGTCGTTCCCGGACGCTGCTGCTGCTTCCCGGGGAGGGGAGGGGAGGCCCGGACGAGGCGGCTTCTCGAGGTAGGGAGTTCGGGCGGGGCGGGGCGGGGGCTGATGCCGGCGGCCAGCCTGATCGGGCCGGAGGTAGCCAGGGCAGGAGGCGAGGTCCAGCCAGCGCCTGGCTGCGCGACGGCGGAGATTCCGGCCCCGCTCCTAACCGAGAGACCTCTGCCGGCCCTGCGCAGCCCCCGGCCGGGGAGACTGGGTTTCAGTGGGCCGTGGCTGCCCGCCCCCAGGCCCGGTGCGCAGAGCTGCGAGAAATTCATCCTTTCTCTGACAGCCGGACCGTTAAAGTGCGCATCGGGGTTAAATCTTGGGTACGGGGAGTGCCCAGTTTAAGAACGAGCTCCGTTCGCGGGGTGTGTCCTTAAGTCGGATTTGTACGTAAGCCGGAACAATATTATTGTATAATAACGCGTAGCTGGTATTGTGTAATGAACTCGAACCATTGTGGATTTAACTCAAGTCACTCGAATTTTGCAACAGTAGGCTCTATTCCTATATATGGGTCATCTCTAACCCAGGCGTTCTTAACCCGGAATTATCTGTAATTTACTTATTTATTTTATTAATCAAATTTATACGCCTCCCATCTCACTGTATAAGTGACTCTAGATGGCTTACAAATAAAAAAGTGATAAAAAAAGGATAAAAATCTTTACAAAAATATACAAAACCTAAAAGAAGGAGAGAACGTCCTCAAACCACCAACCACCCCCAGTACTGTGGACCCCCATTTGGTCCCCATGCTAGTTGACAGAGCCAGGTTTTCATGCTCTTCCAGAAGGCCAGAAGAGTGGGGGCCAATCTCACCTCAGATTTGCTAATTCTGTCCCGGGGCTGGGGCCACAAGTACCGCTTTGGGAGGGGGGTTACCCGTGGGGCTGCTGGTTTGTGGAGCCTGCCGCTGCCTTTTAGCAACTCCTGACTAGGCACTGGGTTCTTAGACCACTCCCTGGGCCGCCTTCAGTTGCAGTTGGCAGCACCTTGGACCTGCCTCGGGTTCTTAGATGGCCAGGGGTGCTATTTTCTACTGGCGTCCCTTGGCATCTGCTGTACCCCCTTGGGACTTCAGCCCTTCGTTGTCTTCCTTCCTCTGACAAAGTTCCATCACAGTCCATCTTTACTCTTCATTTTTGTCTATTCTTGAATTTGGTTTTAATGTCAGTAACCGCCCACAGCCATTGGGAGTTGGGTTGCATATAAATCAAATAATTTGTGGTGTTGCAGAGCCCTTTTTAATCCATACAACCTAAGGGTAGGAAAGAGGGACTTGCTGTATGCATTTTCTTCTGCTGCACGTCCATCCGTCCTACTGGAGGGAGGCATGCGGTCCCCCAGTAACCCTTTGTTTTGTTCTAATTCCTGCTCTCTGTGGTAGCTGCTTTCATACATGGAAATCTTTTGCTGCATTTCTGCTTCTGGAAATTAACCGTGTTTTCATGTTCTTCCATTTCTCAGGAGAAGACAACAGATACATTGAATTAAATGGAAGCTTTTTCCAAAGTCAAGTTCTCTTCAGAAGTGGGAAACCAAATGTCTCTCTGCCTGCAGCAAAGTTCTGATTTTTGAAACAAGATTGTCACAAGAGGTAAAAGCTCATCTGGATTATTCCAGGAAACTGGGTTTTGAGATTTATTCAATAACCAGGAACCACAGTAGTGTGTAAAGGAGAGGAAATAAGTGTAATGTGTGCCTTGGAGACCAGACTGCTGTCTGTTTTTCAGAGTGAATAGCCAGATGTCCCTGGGAGTTGAGCAAGGAACTTGTGGCATATTCAGTCAGGAGAAGATGGAGGCAGCACCTGTGCTCATCATTTTGTTATCAAGAAGGTTCCTATAAGAATTGACCTCTTGACTAGCGAACATTGAATTTCAGGTGCCTCAGGCTGGCATTGGCAGGAAGCAGAGGGGTTCACAGCTAAAATCTCGGTCAGAGGCAGTGACTGGGGAGCCTGAATGCACTCCTGTTCTACTTCCAAGGTTAGTCTCAGAGGCATTTCTTTTGGTAATGGTGGAAACAGGAAGCTGGAGGATTTTTAGGTGAAATACCGCAATTGTGGCTTTTTAAACACTGGGCCTGCTATCCAAGACAGCTAAGGGAGCTGGCAGGATCGGGATGGTGGAAGTGCGACCATCCTTGCTCTCTTGATCTCTCAGCGGCTTTCGATACTGTTGACCACGGTATCCTGTTGGGACGGCTCAAGGAATTGGGGGTGGGCGGCATAGTCTTGTGCTGGTTTGCCTCCTTTCTCCGGGGCCGATCCCAATCGGTGGTGATAGGGAGCGAGAGGTCCCATCCTCGGCCCCTCCTTTGTGGGGTGCCACAGGGTTCGGTTCTCTCCCCACTCCTTTTCAACATCTACATGAAACTGCTGGGTGAGATCATCCGTCACCATGGGATGAGGTACCATCAGTACGCTGATGATACGCAATTATACATCTCCATCCCTGGGGAAGTAAGTGATGCCGTGGATGCCCTTTCTTGGTGCCTGGAGGCTGTAAGGGTCTGGATGGGGGGCAACAGGCTTCAGCTGAACCCTGGTAAGACGGAGTGGCTGTGGGTTAATGGCTCCTCTCTATCCGGGACTTTGTCATCTCTGGTGCTTGATGGGGTGGCACTACCCCAGACAGACCCAGTGCGTAATCTGGGGGTCCTCCTGGACTCACGGCTCCTGCTCGAAGAGCAGGTGGCAGCCGTGGCAAGGAGGGCCTTTGCACAACTTCGGGTTGTGCATCAGTTACGCCCTTTCCTGGATTGGGATGCCCTTCGAACAGTCACTCATGCCCTTGTCATCTCGCAGATAGACTACTGCAATGTGCTCTACATGGGGCTACCCTTGAAGAGTATCCGGAAGCTACAGCTGGTCCAGAATGCGGCTTTGCAGGCTATTTTTGGAGCCCCGAGAAGGGCCCATGTAACACCATTGCTCCGTGAGCTGCATTGGGTACCAGTTTGCTTCCGGGTCCAATTCAAGGTGTTGGTTGTTACCTTTAAAGCCCTACATGGCATGGAGCCAGGCTACCTGAAGGATCGCCTCGCCCCCATGATCTCAACCCGTCCCACCCGATCTCACAGAGAAGGCATGCTCCGGACACCCTCAGTAAAAACTCTGTCTAGCGGGGTCCAGAAGGCGGGCCTTCTCTGCGGTAGCCCCCGCTCTTTGGAACATTCTGCCCCCGGAGGTGTGAGTGGCCCCCTCACTCCTGGCCTTCCGAAGGACCTTGAAGACCTGGCTCTGTCACTTGGCCTGGGGTGGGGAGGGAATATCTCAAGCAGGGAGATGGCTAGTCCCATAGTGGCCGACTGTCCCCAGCCCGATTTTCCATCTTCTTGGATTTTCCTTTTGTAGTATTGTTTTAATTCTATATATATTATGTATTTTACATATATTTATAGTTTTGATGTCTTTGTAAGCCGCCCAGAGTCCCCTATTGTGGGGGAGATGGGCGGGGGAGAAATCCAATAGATGATGATGATGATGATGAAGAAGAAGAAGAAGAAGAAGAAGAAGAAGATGTGTTACCAGCTTTGTTTTCTTAGCCTGGTTAGAACTTCCGCAACTACATTAGGTCTGTTTGTGGTTCGCAGAGGCTGCTTTGAAATATGACAGATAAGAAAAATCAGAAGGCCTCAAGCATTAGTGGGATTTCCTTTGGGCATAAATGAAAAACCTGATTTTCCCCTTTACTTAGTGGGACAAACATGCATCAATAATTAGAAAATGATACGATAAGAGGAGGAAAGGGAAAAAGCCCAAAACAGCACATACATTTGGGAGCAATGATCCATGTTTTCAAGTCCACAAAATCCAAACTCCAATTCAGAAGAATTCTCGTGAAACCAGGCCTGGTTCAGATAAATGCTCCTTTATTGGTTGGTACATGCACCTTGAAGCAAAGCATTACTAAAACTAAAGCCTATGTAAAGTTTCCTCTACTTATTCCCCCCCTTTACTACATTGGCGCCAAAATCCTTTCTCACGGACCGGTGGCCTTGTGCATTCCTCCCATTGATAACAGTTCTCAGCCTTCAGACTACCACCAGTTATAGCAATAACCCAAACACAACTATAAACTACCATTCTCCCCCCCCAGATACAAATAGCAGAATCAAATCAAGCAAATACCCATTGACTGCTACAACTTTTAAAAATAACATTTGATTGATGCAGGTTCTGACACGTGTAATTTAAGGAGAGAAAAAATATTTTAAACATCTATATTCAATTACTATATCAGTGGTAAGTTGTTAACAAATGCTTTTTGATACGCCTCAAAAAGGCAGGTTACATTTGTTTGGACAGTGCCATTAATTGGACAGTTTTTCAGAACTCTTTGTTTCTTCATTAATTTTTCAGTCAGTGCTATTTCCCACACCTTTAAATATAATGTATCCATAGCAAGATAGCTTTTTTAAAAATATATTTTTGCTATTTAATCTAGTAGTTAACAGTAGGATTAAACTTATTTCTTGTGTTACAGCAATTTATAAATATTGGGAAATATGGACTACAGATCTACAATAGGATTCATAAACAAAGGTTTTTAAATTAGGTCTCCAATTTACTCAAACAACTGACCAGGATAAATGGGCATCATTCCCCTTTAGAGGATAATACTTACCAGTGGGATGTCCACTGTGGGAGCAGAGTCTAGAAAAGGTTTAGTACAGTGCTATTTCACAGAACTAAACTTTTATTTTTTTAATATATTTTTATTGAAGAAAATTTTTACAAAGCTAAAAGCTACAGAAAAATAAAAAGGAATATAGAAAAGTGAAAGATAGAAGATAGAAGAAAAGGTATAGTATACATCCAGAAAAAAGAAAAAAATGTTTAAAGAAGAGACTTTGTTGCAGCAATTACAAACATTGTTAATACTATTTCCGCCCTCCCAAATTAATAACATAGTTCCCTTCTTGGTATATACAGCACTTTTTAATCAGTAAGTCCAGAGATCACCAGTTCATTTTTATCAATTTTCAGCAAAAAAAGTCCATAAAGGGTTTCCAATCTTTCATAAAAGTAACTTGCTTCTTCTACAGAACTAAACTTTTAGAAGTATGTATTAAAATCTTAGTATTGAGAGGAAATTATGTTGACCTGACAAATGACGCTCTAGTGCTAAATCAGTCTGTACCCATTAAATGTTATTTTAATTTCTAGTAATAATAAATGGCCCTAACCAATCTTGGATGACCTCAAAAAACTAAGCAGGAGTTGACCTGGTTAATACATAGATGGGTGACATTAGGAAATCCCAGTGTTTTCTAGGCTAGACGGGGAAGTTGCAAAAACATGGCAGAAGAAAGCAGTGGCAGAAAACTTCTTTATTATCACCAGAAAACTCTTTGCAAGCTGAATTTTAAGTAATTGGGGCAAAAATATCAGAACAATGTTTCTGATGCTATATATAAGCCTTGGTCATACTTTGTATTGTTTAATTCTGGGCATTTTGCAGTTGTGTATAAATAAGAATTTTTTGTTGAGAAATTAGGAGAGCTTGAAATAAAAATGGAAGGAAAAAGGATAATTTAAAAGTCCTTTGGCAGATATTTTATTCAGAAGTGATACTTTATTGAGTAAAATAAATCCAGGACCAGGCTGTTCCTGAATATTTTGTTTTTAAATGATCTGTTCTAGGGAAACCATTTACTGAGTTTCCAAATGGTGTTATGGTGTGTTGAATGTTATATAAGTACAACTAAAGATAAATATATTGCCATTAATTAAAACAATTACACGAAAGAGGCTATAGGTGCCAAGGTATAAAAACTTAAACTAAATGCTTTGGTTTGTTGTGCAATATCCTACCTTTCTACTATGACAAGTACTTGAGAACCCTACCACAATTTAAAAAACAAGGCCAATGTCCATAAAATTATTTTTGTACTAGAACAGGTACTAAAAGTTAGATAATAGTTAAAACCACAATGACAGAGGTGCTTCTTTGCAGGTTTTCTAAATATCAAGGTAGCTGGAGCCAAGCAGCTGGATGAATTGCAGGGGAAGGCCCCCTTTGGTGTACCAGAAACCTGGGTGTCTGACCGCAGGGGTATTTGACTTCCCTCTGTGGAAAGGGGGAAGGTCCTCTAGCCGGGTGGCGCTCTGATCAGCCAAATGGCCCTTTTCCTGTTTGTAAGACTGAGGGCATGTGCCTGTTAAATTATCTTATTTGTTTATGTTCACTGTCTGCCAGGTTTCCGAGATAGCTTAGGACAGAAATAGGCTTGCTTATTGGTTTTTTTTTTTTTAACTAAGGCAGGTGTGAGTGTGTAAGCCACCTGTGTTAGAAGGAACAGTTTCACATCCAGTTTCTTGGCTGTAGGACTGACTTGGCTGCATTTGAATCACTCTTAGTTCAGATGATTCAAAATTAGTGAGACAGCTGCCACTCCACAGCTTTTTGTGAGTAAGGGCTGACTTTCATGAGACACTGTACCTTGAGAATTGTTTCCTCAATAGAATCTTGGAGGAAGTATACAGACGGTACTCAGTTGTGTATTTCAACCTTGGCTAGCCAAGCAAGGCTGTGCGAGATTGGATGGGGAGCAAGAACCCTAGCAAGAGTGAGTGATTGTGAGTGTTTGGTCCCTTTGGCGATGGGGATTTCCTGTCTTTGACTGTAAACAGGGTTGCACTACCCCATTTGGGTTTGATATGCAACCTGGGTGTCTTGGATTCATTTACAAGGACTGGTAGCAGCTGTGGCCAGGAGGGCCTTAGCATAGATTCATCTTGGGCACCAGTTGTGCCCCTGCTCGGACCGGGAGGCCTTTATGATCGCTCAAGCCTCCATCACCTTGTGGATGGATTATTGCAATGCGTTGTACATGGAGCTGCCTTTGAAGACCACATGGAAGTTCTACATGGGACGGAGCCTAGTAATTTGAGGGACCATCTGAATCCTTTGGCTTCTGCCAGTCCTGTAAGATCTGACAGCTAGCTTGCTCTGGGTCCTGTCAATTAAGCAGTGCCATCTAGCAATACTCAGGAAGAGGTTCTTCTCTGCCATTAACCCACCCTATGGAACAGTGTTTCCCCAGAGATTTGTATGGCCCCCACCTTACTTGCCTTTAAAAGAGCATTACCATCGTGGCTGTTCCCCAGGCCTTGGGTTAGTCTGGTTGTGGGGCTTTGTTGTCTGTTTTTGTCTGCTGGTGCTGTTCCTTTCAAGTGATGCTATCTGCTGGATTTTTTTGTTGAGTTTATGTTAAGCTGCCCAGAGTCATTTGAAGTAGAAATTTGATTAATAAATAAATGTTGCTGCATTACAGAGCAAGACTTCCATGGCCCATTGTTAATCAATTTGATCTTACAATTTTCAGCCGAAAGGATTAAAAAAAGAATCCTAGGGGTAATAATGTTTTACTTTAGTAGGCTTTATTTTTATAATTTACCTGTATTTATGTTTTTAACTCTTGTTTCCAGAGTGGTTTGGCAAGTGGGTGGCCTTATGAATTGGATGAATGAATGCATAAATAAAAATAATTGCAAGTCAAATTTTGCCAGCACAAGTATGAATAGTTTGGAAGACGTGACCAAAATTCAGAATGAGCTCTGTCTGGATATAATTTAAAAGGGATGAGTCCCTGCAACCACAGATACTTCAATCCTGGGGAATGTTTTTTCTTTCCAAACTGGGAAATTTCCTAAAGCCACGGTAACAGCTAGTTAGCTGTGAGTAGGAAGTGGAGAGGCAGGGATAGTGGCAGGCTGGATACCATCTACAGGGCAGTCAAAAACCAAGCATGAAAGGATTAAGGAGTACCGTGTTCAAAAATGTATGATGCTTCCTTCACTGGTGATTCATAAATACTTTGTCAACAAAGAGTCTATTTTTAAGCCACCAGGCAAGAGCATGTTATTTTACAACTGGGTTCACACATATTAAGACATGGTTTTATTAACCATACTTTGCTGACTAAAGCTGCAGTTGGCTGAATTTATCCATGAACCTTAGCCATAAACCTTTATTTATAAACCCTTCCCCATTGTGTTTCATTCTCTGCAGATTTGGGTGCAGTTGCTCTCAGTTATTTAATAGAGCGTTAACATTATGCCTAATTCTGTGAAATAAGAGTTTGTGGAACTGGGGGAACAAAGACTTTTTCTAAGAGCATGGGACATTGGAAGTGTGGCTATACAGGTAGTCCCTGGGTTAAGAACACCTGAGTTACAGACAACCCATAGTTAAGAACGGAGACTTCTGTAGCAAAATTCAAGTTAAATACACAATGGTTCGAGGTCATGACACAATACTACTTATACAGTATTATACAATAGCACTGTTCCAGTTTATGTACAAATTTGACTTAAGGGCAGACCTTGGGAATGGAACTTGTTCTTAAACTGGGAACTACCTGTACAATAATTGAGTTGAGGCAAGCCATAAGTTATCCTGGCAAGTTCTAAGAGTCTGTTTCCAAGCAAAAAAGCAAGATTATTTCAGAATCTTCTTTAAGCAGATCTATTGAAAGGGAAACAGATTAGGTCACACAAATTGTGGTACTTGTGTATATTTACTTCAGCATGCAGTTTATACTTGTTAGGGTGGAATTTCTTGATTCCTTTGATGAACTGGGGAGGTAGCTGTCTGTTTTCCTGATAAAGGAAAAATGTGTAAATGTTCTGTGTTGCAAACCACCACCCTCTTTCCCAGCTCTTCTCAGCCCGTTAAGCATCCGGTCTAACCAATTGGGAATCGAAATACAGTACAAGCATCCCTGACAGATTGCTTTCTAGTCCGGGCTTTCACACATCTGGTAGAAGGGGGTTTGCCACTTCTGAGGAATTACTGCACTAAACTGTTTTTCAAATGTTTGATTGGAAAATTGCTTTCTTGTGACTTAAACCCATTACTCCATGTCCTGTATTCCAGAACAGTAGAGAATAGGGCTTAACTTGTTTTTTTAATTGCTTTTTAATTAATAACAAAAAAGAAAAAACACAAAAATAATAATACACTATCAGGAAGAAGAAAAAAATTAAAAAGTGCTGTTACAAAAAAGTGACAGAAATACAACAAAGGAAATATAAAGTTGGCATAATATATCGGTATTAAAAATAAATAGTCACAAATTGTTTTTATGTGTGTGTGTGTGTGTGTGTGTGTATCTATAATGCAAATATTTAGTTGCATATATATTTCCAATGCACTTATGTGACTATCATATTTTTTTTTAACCTATTGTATTTTGTATAAACAAGTCCCATATTTCATGATTCTCGTCCATACAAAGTCTAGGTCTACAGGCAATCGGCTCATAGGCGGCTAGTGCAATCAGGTCTTCAGTCCATTGAGTGAATGGGGCCATACATTTATCTTTTCAATGCTGCAATATCAGCCTTTTGACCATCGTAAGGGCACGGCAATTCCATTTATGTTGTCCAGCTGTCAAATTCCATGTACTATGTGTACAGTTCAAAAGAATATTATCCTCTGAAAATTTTAGCCTTTGTTGCATAATCACATTTATATAGTTCACTACTTTCTATCAAAACTTAGTAAGTATAGCACATTGTGAAAACATACGTTTTAAAGAGGCACTGTCCTTATTACATCTCCCACAAAATCCTTTTCTGTACAAATGCCATGGAGTCCAATAAATTCTAAATATTTTTTGTTGTATAATCGTAGTTTAAGGTCCATTGACACTCTTGCTATAGAAGTTAAGACACTCTCCCATTGTCTAGGCAATATAGAAACCTCTAATTTTTTATTCCACTCATCCCTTAACATCTGTATATCAAATTGATTTATTGATAACAAATATCTATAAAAGCTAATAGATTTTTTAGTTCTAAAGGATTTAACAAGTTGTTCTAGTATCTTGGTTGCATTGGAAGCTGAAAATGCTGCTGGTCCAAACAATGTTAACAAATGTAGCTGTAGATATTGCCATTGGGATACAGATGATACTTATTTCTTAACACAGCATATGTTAAAAATTCATCTTCATCATATCAGTTGGTCCAGAGTCAATGTCCCTGTTTCCATCCAACTTTTCCCCAATTTTTAATGTTGGGTTTCCCCATTGAGTCAATTTAGCATGGGAAAAAGGATCAAATCTTTTTTTATTAGACCATTCATTCATTCATTCATTCATTCAATTTATATAGCCGCCCATCTTAGACCAGTGACTCTGGGTGGCTAACAATAATAAAAACAAACACTTAAAACAATACAGAGAATTAAATAGGAATACAGCCAAGAAATCTTAAAAAACCATCGGTGTCATCATAGCCTGGGCATAAAGCCAGGTCTTCAAGGCCTTCCGAAAAGCCAAAAGGGTTGGGGCCATCTTAATCTCAGGAGGGAGGATGTTCCGTAGGACAGGCGCCACAGCGGAAAAGGCATGTCTCCTGGTCTCTGCCAGCTGACATTCCTTGGCTGACGGGATCCGGAGCATGCCCATCCTGCCGGAAGGATTGGACAGGTAGAAACAACTGGGAGAAGACGTCTCTCAGGTAACCTGGTCCCAAGCCATGAAGGGCCTTAAAGATGACAACCAGCACCTTGAATTGCACCCCGAAACACACCACAACCAATGCAGCTCCCAAAGCAGTGGTATTACATGTGCCAAGTAGATGTTATTTACAACCTGGGCAGCTGCATTCTGTACCAGCTGAAGCTTCCGAATGCTCTTCAGGGGCAGCCCCTTGTAGAGTACATTGCAGTAGTCCAAATGGGAGGTCACGGTATGAGGGACAGTGAGTAGAGCCTCCTGGTCCCGTAATGCGCACAACTGATGCACAACCCGAAGGTGTGCAAAGGCCCTCTTAGCCACGGCTGCCACCTGCTCTTCCAGCAGGAGCTGTGAGTCCAAGAGGACCCCCAGATTGCGCACCGGGTTTATCTGGGGCAGTGCCGCCCCATCCAGAACCAAAGATGGAAAAACCTTGGTACTGGGAGGCCCAGACACCCAAAGCCATTCAGTCTTGCTTGGGTTGAGCCAGAGCCTATTGCGCCCCATCCAGGTCACTGCAGCCTTCAGGCACTGAGATAGGACATCCATGGCATCACTCAGCATGGGGAGGAGATATAAAGCTGGATATCATCAGCATACTGATGATACCTCACTGTGAACTGTCAGATCACCTCACCCAGCGGGCTCATGTCGATGTTAAATAAGAGGGGCGAGAGAACCGAGCGCTGTGGCACCCCACACAGTAGGGGCCATGACTGGACCTCTCCCCTCCTACCAACACTGACTGGAACTGACGCCACAGGAAAAAGAACCAGCACAACACAGTGCCGCCCACCCCCAACTCCTGAAGCTCCTCCAGAAGGGTACCATGATTGATGGAATCGAAGGCTGCCAAGAGGCCAAGAAGAGCAAGGATGGAAGCACTGCCCCATCCCTCTCCCGCCAGAGGTCATCCAAGAGCATGATCAATGCTGTCTCAGTCCCATATCCTGGCTTGAATTCTGACTGAAAGGTGTCCAGATAATCCACTTCATCCAGAGTCCTTTGAAGCTGCCGTGCGACCACTTTCTCAACAACCTTCCCTAAAAAGGGGAGGTTGGAGACTGGACGAAAACTATCCAGATTAGTTGGGTCGAGTGATGGCCCCTTGAGGAGGGGGTGCACCACTGCCTCCTTAAGAGCTGGCGGGACCACCCTCTCTCTCAAAGAGGAATTAACCACCGCCCAGACCCAATTACATGTCCTCTCCCGGGCAGCCTTGACCAGCCAGGAGGGGTGCAGATCTAACATAGAAGTGGCTGAACTAACAGCTACAAGAACCCTGTCCACTTCTTCAGGTTCAACAGGCTCAAACTCCTCCCAGATAACCACGCAAGACTCAGCCCCTGTAGCCCCCACTAATCTTGCATCAAGACTGGCATTCAGTACATAGCGGATGTGAGTGACTTTCCTTGCCGGATGCTCAGCGTATTCCTCACAACCGCCCTGAAGGTAGACCTCTGAATTACTCCCTCTGAGGAGGGTCCGGGTCACCTGAAACAGGGCCTCTGAGCAGCTGTCTGCAGATGCAATAAAGGTGGAGAAATAATTACGTTTCGCCACCCTTACTGCCACGAGGTAGGCTCTAATCACAGCTCTAGCTCACGTTCGATCATTTTCGCTCCCCGTCTTCCGCCAGTGGCGCTCTAGGCGTCTCTTAGCCCTCTTAAGCTTCCTCAGCTCTTCCGTATACCACGGGGAGCTGTGGCCACAGAGAGGCTGCTCAGGTGCGATCCGATCCAAAGCCATGGCCGCGCTCTTGTTTCATGTGGCCACCAAGGCTTTGGTTGGACCGTGCAGCAGACTTCCCAGAACAACCCCAAGCTCCCTCTGAAACCAGTTGAGTCCATCAGTTGCCTGGGGCGGGCCGATCTAATAGGGCGCACCTCCCTGCGGGGGAGGGTGGTGCCAGAGAACTGGAGGCTCGCCAGGAAGTGGTCTGACTATGACAGGAGAAACCAGAACCTCCCCCAATTTCAGAACACTCTGCCACTGCTCCGACAGAAAAACTAGGTCAGGCGAATGACCATTATAATGCTTCGGGCCCTGGATGACTTGGCTGTCGTGGTGGCCATGAACTCCCAGGCTACCTCCGACCCTGCCCCCAAGAAAAGAAGGTTTGACATTCCATTCCATTCCATCGGTTTCTGATATAATCATTTCCAAAGATTGGAGTTCTTTTGTATTTAGATTCTAATACTGTCCATCCAACCAAAGGTGCTGTATATGTATATTCCAACATTGCCCAAATTGGAAAATTAACACCAATTGTTGGCTTCCAATATTTAATACTTGACGATAGGTAACCTTGACAATATAGCTCCAGATTCAGAAAACCAAATTGTCCCTCGTTAATTGGTAGTTGCATTTTCTGTAAAGATATTCTTGGAATCAAAGAATGCCATAAAAATTTTCTAAACAATTTATTTTCTGAAAATATCTTCTAGTTAATTGAACAGGAATTCGTCTCAGAATATAAATTAATCTGGGAATAATATTCATTTTGAGAGCATTCATCTTTCCCCAAAGGGTGAGGTGCAATGACTCCCATCTATCCATATCTAAAGAAACCTCTTTACATATTTATATTAGATCTTCGGGCTTGACCTGTTTGATGTCCTTTCAGGTATTTGAAGAGTGCTAGTCTAACTCACTGTTAGTTTTCAGAAGTTTAAGCATTCCTAATTCCTTCAATCTTCCTTTGTAGGGTTTGGTTCCTAATCCCCTAATTATTTTTCTTGCTTTTCTCTGAAAAGCAGATTATTTCCAGTTTATTTACTTACTTCTCTATTAGATTGTACCTATCACAATTAAAAAGACTCTTAATGGTTTATAGTATTCCATTAGAACAGCAATAAAAATTCATGGTACATTTAGATCAAGAAAGAGAAGTAGAAAACGGCAATTAAAAAACCCCTCTGACCACATACACAAGCTAATAAACCGATGGCATCACTTTAAATTCCAAAGGGTTTCTGGATTGGTTCAATTTTTAATAATGTAAGCAAGCCAACAGCAGGGGAGGTGATTGAATTTCAGAGGAGAGCAGGAAGGGAATTCAATAATGCAATGTACTAATAGAAAAACAGTATCTGTGGATCTCTATTCCCCTCTCCTGTTAGTGGGGATCCATTTATCCTTTCTCCCAGGAAATTTACTTATTTATTTATTAATCACATTTATATGGCTGCTCATCTTACAAAAAGTGACTCTGGGCAGTGTACAACAATCAATAAAAACAAATATAAATCATTATAAAAATATAAAAAGTCATTAAAAATGAAAAACACTAAAAAATTTAACACATATACATACCATGTGGAGAGAGTAAAAAGATCAACCTCAGTGGAGCCATTTAAAAATGTCTCTGGTTCCCTGTGGCCCCCAGGCCCGGTGACATAACCAGGTCTTGAGGGACTTCTGGATTGATAGCAGGGATGGAGCTAACCTGACTTCGGGGGTGGGGGGAGAATGTTCCATAGGGTGGGAGCCATGACAGAGAAGGCCTGCCTCCTGGGACCCACCAAACTTAGGACCCTGGCAGATGGTACCCGCAACATGCTTTCTCTGCCAGATTTAATAAAAATCAGGAGATTTGAAAGCAGTTGCACTGTTCTGCAAGACTGTCCTGCAAATATCTCTCTGTTAAGCCATATAGGGCTTTAAAACCAAGGCTTTGAATTGCCAATAGAAGAGAATTTGCATAGCTCAGGGTTGAACTGTGGAGTCCTTGGGGTTCTCTGAACTTGGTTGTTTTCTGGCAAACATTTCGTTACCTGGCTAGGTAACATCTTCAGTGCTAGAATGGAATGGGGTTTGCTCTCTGTTTATATACAGTGGCATGCCCTGCCAGTGTTGGTTGGGCTGGGGGTTTTGTTTTGTTTTATTTTTTCCCTCTTGTACTTCCTTGATTGGGGTATTGTTTACTGCTGATTGTATGTCTGGTGATAATCTTGGTGTTAATCTCTGCTTATCTGGGTGATGATTGCTGGTGAGATGTTCTGGTCTTTTGTTTTCCTTTTTATTGTCTCTTTTGAATAGTGTGTAGATGTTGTTTATCTCTGTGTGCCTGTTGATGGCTGTCTTGTCTGAATACCAAGCTTCCAGGAATTGCCTCGCATTTTTGGATTTAGCATGCCACTATATATAAACAGAGAGCAAACCCTGTTCCATTCTAGCACTAACGATGTTACCTAGCCGGGTAACAAAACATTTGCAAGAAAACAAGCTCAGAGAACCCTGAGGACTCCACTTTGAATTGCATCTAGAAGCCTATGGGAAGCCAATGTATGCCTGGAGCATTGCTGTTGTGTGCACATGTAGGTAGGTGTATCCCAGCGAACAATCAGGCCTCATCATTCTGAGTCAGTTGCAGCTTTTTAGTGGTCTTCCAAGGCAGCCCCTGTCTAGTCAAATGGTGATGAGGGCGTGAGTCATTGTTATAGGGTCCTCTTGCTCCAGGTAGGGCTGTAACTGGCACATCATCCAGCAATAGCTGTGGGTCCAGAAGGCCCCCCAAGTTGTGGACCTGCTTCCACAGGGGTAGTGCCACCCTGTCAAGAGACAGCCCTTAAATTTTTTAAAGTAAAGATACACAGTGTAGACTGTCTTTCCTCATGGGTCTTAGAAAGCTCCCTGGTTTACAGAGGAGCTTCAGGAGATGAAGAAGCAGGAGAGGTGCCTAGAGCACTTGCTGGAGAAATAAAAGAACTCAATCCAATTGAGCATGGGTAAGAACCTTTATTAAGGTTCTTGTGGTAATGAACAGCAAAACGTGATTATTTTTCCACTCTTTATTGCATCTACAGATAGTTGGCCAGCAGCCCTGTTCAGCATCACCCAGGCCCTCTTAAATAGGGATGGGCTTGAGGAACATCTGTGAGGGAGCTGTGAAGATTTTTTTAGACTTTTGTCAGAAAAAGTAGCTCAGATACACTCTGTGTTTGACTGGGTAGGAAGTCCTTAGGAATTGATTGAGGCATGGTTTAGCATGGCTTTCTAGGAAGTGTTCCAACCTCTTGGTCTCAAGAAAGTGGACAGCATCCTTAGGACTATAAAGGGGTCCTGTGTATTAGATCCTTGTCCCTCCTGGCTGTTAAGTCCTCTTGGGAGATTATGTATGTTTGATACAGGTGGAGGGAGGGGATGATTCCACCAGCTCTCAAAGAAGCAATGGTCTACCCCTTCTGAAGAAACCATCCCCGGATCCAAGGATTCTGGACAATTTTCATCCTCTCTTCAACCTTCCCATTTTAGGGAAGGATGTTGAGAGTGGTTTGCAGCTCCAGAGAGCCCTGGAAGAAACAGATTACCTGGACCCTTTTCAGTCTGGATTATAGTTCTGAGACTTTATTGGTTGCACTTGTAGATGACGTGTGGCAGAGCCATGATGGAGATACTACATCCATCATGGCCTTCCTTGATCTCAGAAGGTTTTGATACCATTGATAATGGTATGTTTTTTTGGATCAATTTCCAAAGTAGTAGGGAGTAGGGAGCAGGGTACTGCAGTGGTTCTTGTTTCCCCAAGGCTAGTTCCAGTCAGTATTTTGGGGTGGGAAGAGTTCTAGTCCTAGACCCTTACTTTTGGGGATTCCTCTGGGCTCTCTCTTTTCTCTACTCCTATTTCACATCTACATGGTGTTATATGAAGCTAACCATTGATATGGATACCCTCAATATACTGATGACATATCGTTCTTAATCTTTACCCTAGCCCAACCAAGTGATGGTATCAAGATTCTTTCCCGGGAGGCTCTGAGATTCTGGTTGAGAAAGTACAAGCTTCAGTTCAACCCAAGCAAGATCAAGTGACTATTGGTTTTAGGGCATCTTGAATATGAAGGTTTTCCATCTTTAGTTCTGGAGGGCTAGCACTCCCCCAGCAGAACTAGTATGAAATTTGGGGATCCTCTTGGACTCATGGCTCCTGCCGAAGTAGGTGACTGTCATAGCCAAGAGGGCCTTTGCACAACTTTTGGTGTGCCAGTTGCACCTATTCCTGCATTGTGAAGCTCTGCTCATGGTCACTCATGCCTTGGTCACTTCTTATTTGAACTATTACAGCACACTGTACGTGGGGCTGCCTTTGAAGATCATTCAGAAACTACAGTTGGTCCAAAATGTAGCCCTGCATGTTACAGGCGTACCATGATATGCCTGTGTAGCACAACTACTTTGCTAGCTGTGTTGGCTTCTGTCAGTTTCCAGGTGCAATTGAAGGTGCTGGTTATCACCTCTGAAGGCCTTCATGGCATAGGTTTAGGCTACTTGTGGTATCAACTATCTCCAGTTATGTCCCCCTGTCCCATGAGACCTGAAAGTGGGCATATTTGGAGTTCCCTCCATGAAACTGCCTTAGGGCTCAACACTCTCACCATGGCAAGGTTATCTGCCAATTTGGAGTCATGACACCCAGTTATTTATTTATAAAACTTACGTGGCCATCTATCTTATACATGATAATCCTAGGTGTCTCACAGTGACATTCGATAAAAACAATAAATATGACCAACAAAACCCCACAACAACACCATGTAGCCCAACTACATTGCTACAACATCCCACTAACTCTACATTTACTTTAGCATTTGCTGGGCTCAGCTCTATCCTAGCCCAATGCCTGGTTGAAGAGCCAGGTCTTCACAGCCCTCCAGAAGTCTAATAGGATGGAAGCCCTCCGAATCTTGGGGGAGTCTGTTCCAAAGCGTTAGGGCAGCCACAGAAAAGGTGTGTCTCAGATGTCCCACCAGATGGCATCATTTAAGGGAAGGGACCGGGAGCATACCCACCCTATCTAACCTGGTAGGATGGGCAGATACCCTCAGGGAGAAGTGGTCTTGCAAATAACCTAGCCTCATGCCATTTAGGGCTTTAAAAGCGATAGCCAGCATTTTGAATTACACCTGGAAAACAACTGGAAGCCAGTGCAGCTCACGTAGCGGTGATGTTACAAAGGCAAAAGTGAATTGCCCAGAACTGCAGATGCCACTGCATGTTCCACCAGTTGTAACTTCCGGGTGGTCCTCAGCGGCAGCCCCATGTAGAGTGCATTGCAATAATCTATCTGAGAGGTGATTAAGGCATTTGTGACTATGAGCAAGGCCTCCCAGCCCAGGAAAGGGCACAATTTATGCACAAGGCAAACCTGTGCAAAGGCCCCCTAGCTGTAGCTGCCACCTGCTCCTCAAGAGCCAAGGATGACAGTGTACCAGATCTGATATGTGTGTATGTGTCAGCCTTCACAGATAGACCAGATAAGCTAATTGTACTTTATTGTAAAGCTACGTTAACAGAATCTTGCAAGTCTGTAAGTACAATTCTCTCCCCCCGTCTCCTTTACAGCCTGAGAAACTAGGGGGAGTCCCTTCTGAGCCTCTCGTCCCATCCACTGTCCAGCTGCAGGCTATCTGACCATTCCCTAGACAGCATTTCTTCACTGCATCTCCCAAGGTCATTCCCACATATTACAGGTGGAGACCCAAAGCCACTTCGATTTGCCAGGATTGTGTCTAAGCTGATTCCTCCCCATCCAAACCCTCACAGCCTCCAGACACTGAGTATCATCTGTATATTGATGATACCAAACCCCATGCCAAGAGATGACTTCTCCCAGCGGCCTCATTTAGATTCTAAATAGGAGAGGGGGGAGAGCAGAGCTCTGAGGCCCACACAGTAGAGACCTAGGAATGGACCTCTCTCCCCATAACAACACTGACTGGAACTGGCCACGGAGGAAGGAGGAGAACGACTGCAAAACAGTGCCCCCCAGAGCTGGTTCAGAAGGATACCATGGTCAACAGTAATAAAACCCACTGAGAGATCCAGGAGGGCCAGGATAGATGCACCATCCCCATCCTGAGCCCTCCAAAGGTCATCCACAAGTGTGACCATTGCCTTCTCAGTACTACAACCTGGCCTGAACCCAGACTGAAAAGGGTCCAGATAAATCTGCTTCATCCAGGGCCTTCCAAAGCTGAGAGCCCACCACCCTCTCTACAACTTGGAGAGCTTGGAGCCTTGGAGCCTTGATTAAAGTTATCCAACACTGTTGGATCTAAGGATGGCCTCTTGAGAAGGGGGTGCATCTCTGCCTCTGCCCCTAGGCTGTCCAAATGATGGTGTCAAGGTTTTGTCCTAGGGTCTGACGGGAGGAGCTGGATGGGAAAGACTAGATTGGCTCAGTCCCAGCAAGACTGAAGGGCTATGGGTATTTGGACCTTCCAGGCCTGGAAATTTTTCTGTTCAGGACTGGTATGCAACTTGGTGGTTTTCCTGGACTTGCAGTTTCTGCTGAAAGAGTAGGTGTTAGTGTGGCCAGGAAGGACTTTGCACAAATTCATCTTTTGTGTCAGTTGCACCTATTCCTGGACTGGAAGGGTCCAGACTGTCACTCCCACCCTACTCATTTTGTGGGTGGACCATTGCAAGGTGCTCTACATGTCTTGAAGACCACTTGGAAGCTGAAGCATCTCCCCAGAAATCAGTGTTGCTCCTACTCTGGTTATTTTTGAAAAGTCTTTGAAGATCCAGTTTTTTCCCCAGGCTTAAGGTTAGGGTTGTTGGTGAACCTCTTTCAGCTAAAAGTTTTCTTCTGAGGCACACATTGTTCTGTTCTTATTATTTTAGCTTTAATTGTTTTTAATGTTATATGCTGCCCAGGGTCTTACAGAGTTGGGCAGATCTCTCAGTTCAGTCAGTCAATAAATGTGAAGTTTAATAGCCATTGATAGCCTTTCATCTATGAATTTGTACAGGCCCCTTTGTGTTGTATAAAGAAGTTTACATTTAATTCTAGTGGATTACCCAGCATTCTAGCACTGTGGGAAAGAAGGAAACAACTTTTCCCCATTTGCATAATTGTGTCTCCCTGTGCCCATCTTTGCTTCATGCTAAGAAGCGGTCAAGCTCCTTGATTACAGAACATGGTGAAAGAAACAAGATTCACCTAAAGGTTCTTTGATGTTTTAATTAATTTATTTGTTCTTTGTTTATATATTGAATTTGTCACTGCCCATCTCGTTGAATGACTGGCCACGTGGTACTCTCAGAGAGTGAATTTGCCAGTGGCTCTGATACCAAACCACCAGCTGGTTCATTCTCAGTAATCAGAGGTAGATATTCCTGCCCAGTTAGCAAAAGGTGGAGTTTTGTCAAGGATAAATCCATTGGTTCTCCAATGTTCCTGGAAAGTACTTTTCTGCGAGAAACAGGAAGCCAGAAAAAAGCAGGATGTAGGGAATGCTTTGGTATTAGCAGTGTGGTGATTATATTGTCCTCTCTCCCTTTCAGGTAGGTGTGTGTGCACCCCCATCATGTTTTGGAAGTTTGATCTGAATACAACGTCACATGTTGACAAATTGCTGGACAAAGGGGATGTTACTCTGCATGAGTTGATGGATGAAGATGACATCCTCCAAGAATGCAAAGCACAGAACCGGAAGCTGGTGGATTTCCTCTGTCAGCAGCATTGCATGGAGGAGCTGGTCAGCTTAATCACCCACGAGCCTCCCCTGGACATGGATGAGAAGGTTCGCTTCAAGTATGTATTCTCCTTCGGGCCAGTGCAAGTGGGCAGAACATAGGTGTGATAGATGGAAAGGGTACCAGATGTGTGACCGATCAGTTCTGCAGTGAGAGCCATGAGGGGCCTTTCCTATCAGGCCACCCTTCCTCATTGTGTTTAAGAGTGAGCTTGGATGGTGCCTAAGATGACTTCTGAATAATCTGAACACTAAGAAATGATATACAGTCATGTGAAAAAGTAAGTACACCCCATTGAAATTTTTGACTTTTCAACATATTTCAATGTACAGATATTTGATCTTCATTTCAACAATGTTGATAGATAAAGGGATATAATATAATAAATATCAGGCACCATTTACATTTTGTAGTCCATTGTGTAATATAAATAAACATAAATGCGAGTTTTGCATGTGGACAAAGTAAGTATACCCTTGGCTCTAATACTTGGTATCAACCCCTTTGGCAGAAACAAACTCAAGTAGGTATTTCTTATAACTGCCTACCAATCTCTGACATCGACTGGGAAGAATTTTTTCAGCTCTGTGATATTTGAGGGCTTTCTTGCCTGAACAGCCATTTCAGACTGCCCCGCAGCACCTTGATGGGATTTAGATCTGGGCTTTGACCCTAACCCATTCCAGAACCCTCCATTTCTTTTTTTTAAGCCATTTCTTGATAGATTTACTGGAACGTTTAGGGTCATGGTCATGTTGCAAGGTCCACTTTCAACTGAGCTTCAGTCTTCTGACAGATGCCCTCACGTTATCCTCCAGAACCCCCTGGTGCAATGAAGGATTCATAGTGGATTCTATGATGGTGAGCCGCCCAGGCCCTGATGCAAGCGAAGCAGCCCCAAACCATAACATTTCCACCACCATGCTTTACACTTGGTATCTGGTTCTTCTGGTGAAATGCTGTCTTTGGTTTTTGCCAAACATGTCTTCTGGTACTGTGGCCAGATAACTCTGTCTTTGCCTCGTCTGTTGGAGCTCATTGTTCCAGAAATCCTGGTCTTTGCCTAGGTGTTCATGAGCAAACGTTCCAGAAATCCTGGTCTTTGCCTAGGTGTTCATGAGCAAACGTTAGTCTTGCCCTGGCTTTCTTTCCGGACAGCAGAGATTTCCTCCTAGGACACCTCCCACGTAGATCTAATTTGTGCAGCTACTCTCTAATGGTAGAGTGACATCAGTAGTGGTGAGAGCTATCTGTAGGATATGTGATTCTTAGAGGCCCTTTCAGCATCTTGCCTTCTGCTCTTGGGCTGAACTTGCTGGGATGGCCTGGCAGTTGTTTGAAATCTCCACTTGTAGATGATCTTCCAGACAGTGGAAAAATTTATGTCCAGTTGTTTGGTGATCTTTTTCAATCCCTTCCCAGACTCATAGGCATCTATAATCTTCTTTCTGAGGGCCTCAGAGAGCTCTTTTGATCTAGGCATGGTGATACTACCCACTCCAATAACAAAGAGCAAATCAAACTAAATGTTTGAAATTTCAGGAAGACAGGTTCCTCCAGATCCTCTCTAACAATGTTCTAATCATCTGCACTTGATTCTAATTTTAGGTATTTGAGGTAGTGATATATTTAGAGGTGTACTTTTTTTTTTTTTAATCTGCGCTCAGTCGTTACGGACTCTGCAATGACTGCTTGGACGAGTCCTTTTGCAGTTTTCAAGGCAAGGTGTTTCGGAAGTGGTTTGCCAGTGCCTCCTTCCTAGAGCAGAGTCCAGCTGGCAAGCGCAGGAGGCGGGGTTTCCGTTGCTTCGCACCCTTTTTCGGGCGTGCGCGGTTTTTCGTGCTTACCGGCAACTGCTCCCGACTCCTTTTTTGCAAGGTGCTGCCAGCATTTTTCCTCCCACCGGAGTGAGAGTACCCATTTATCTACTCACATGAGTTTTCGAACTGTTGGGTTTACAGGAACTGGGGAGGAAACAGGAGCTCACCCTGCTAACGCGAAGGCTGGACTCAAACCGCTGAAGCGTCGACCATTTCTGGCCGGCAACTTTCAGCGTCATTAAGCCGCTGCGCCACCGCGTCCCTCTAGAGGTGTACTTACTTTGTCCATATGTGAAATGTGTGTTTATGTTTATTTAAATTACACAATGGACTACCAAATGGTGCCTGATTTGTTATATTATATCCCCTTTATCAATATTGTTGAAATGAAGATCAAATATCTTTATGATGAATTATGTTGAAAAAGTCAAAAATTTCAATGGGTCATACTCCCTTTTTCACATGCCTGGATATAAAGAAGAAAGTAGGATGTGGCTCTTTATTTGTGGGGAGCCTCTTGGATGGGTGCACAGCTGGGAAGGATATGAGGATAAAGAAGGGAACTATGGAGAAAATTTTGAAGGAAGAAAGGGTGCAAAGAAGCACTGGACTGCTAAAAGGGGATAAGATTTGGGCTGTTCCCTGATATTCTGGTTTCATCATGTGCCACTCTTTCCAATTTTTAAACTTGTCTTTTCTGTTTCTCAATTTGATGGAGAGCTCATCAGCTGTCTCCTATTTTTCTTTCTCTTTGGTATTGTTTGTGTTGGGGCTTCAATTCTCTGATTTTTCAGAATTTCTTAGTCTCCCTGAACTCAGGATTTTTCTGTCCATGTAGTCCTCCCATCTTTCCCCCTTAGCTTATTGAAATCAGCTCTCTTGAAATCCAGAATACTGATCCGGCTACCTTCAGTTCCGATAGAGGCGAATATGTGTAGCTCAGGGTTGAACTGTGGAGTCCTTGGGGTTCTCTGAGCTTGGTTCTTTTCTTGCAAACAGTTCATTACCCGGTTAGGTAACATATTCAGTGCTAATATGGGATGGGGTTTGCTCTCTGTTTATATACTGTGGCCTGCCTTGCCAGTGGTGGTGGTGGTGGGGTTTTTGTTTTGCTCCTCTGGTAGTTCCTTGATTAGGGTATTGTTCACTGCTTGATTGTGTGCCTGGTGGTAACCTTTGCTTATCTGGGTGATGATTGCTGGTGAGGTGTCTCTTGTCTCTTTTGAATAGTATGTAGATGGTGTTTATCTCTATGTGTCTGTTAATTGCTGCCTTGTCTGAATAACAGGCTTCCGAGAATTCTCTTGCATTTTTGGATTTAGCTTGGTCTAAAATGCTGACAGTTTCCCGGTTAAAACTATGGTTGAGTCTGTCCATGTGTTGTGAGATTAAGGAATTTTCATCATGTCTTCTGACTGCTAGTTGGTGCTCATGGATGCGCTCTGCTGGTCTTCTGCCTGTCTGTCCTACGGAGTGATTGTTACAGTCCTTACACTGTATGTTGTAGATGACCCGTTTTTTCTTCTTGTGCTACTGGGTCTTTTGGTTTACTTAAGATATTTTGGAGGGGTTTTGTTGGTTTGTGTGCTACAGAGGTGCCATGTGGTTGTAATAGTCGGTTGGTTGTTTCTGAGACGTTTCTGATGTATGGCAGTGCGATCCTTTTCATAGCTTGTGTAGGTTGTGTTGTAGTAGGTTGAGTGGTCAGGCACTCTTTGATAAAATTATGTGGTTATCCATTTTGTTGGATGATGTTGTATAGGTGTTTTTTTTCCTTTTTCTGCTGTTCTGGGTTGCTGCAATATGTTTGTGCTAGCTTGAATAATGTTCTTACACAGCTCCTCTTGTGGGAGGTTGGGTTGTTACTTTGGTAGTGGAGTACTTGATTGGTGTGGGTTGTCTTCCGATAAACTTGGGTTTCTAATTTAGTGTTATTTCCTCTGCTGATCTTTATCAGTTAGCCTGAAGGACTTCATGGCTTTGGTTATTAAGGGCTTACCAGGGAGTAACAGCTTCTATGGACGACCAAAAATACACAACCTGACATATCTCTCTGACCATTTGTATCTTGTGTTTATTTTATGGACTGATCTGAGTTGTTGGGAACTTGTTCTGTTGGTGTGTGTGTGTGGGGGGGGAGAGATTTTGATGAGGAAGCAGCCAGCTGAGGGAACTTCTTCCAAATTAGTTTTTTTTTTTCTCTTTTCCTAAACCCTTGATATGCATAATAAAACATTTTCATTTTTTTATTGAATCAGTCCACTCATTCTGAAAATATTTTATTTAAGGACACTTCTCCTCTGTTTTGTTAAACTACCAAGAGAAGCATGAAATTTGCCTCTTTTCATCCTCCTGAATAAAGTAGTGCAAAGAGAAATCCTCCCCCCCCCACAATAAAGTGACAGTATACTGACCTGGTTCTCCCCAGGAAAGCAGGAAGGTGCAGTAAGAATGATGAGACCACCCCTCCCCCCACAAGGGAGCCAGAGGTCCCAGCTCTCCACATGCCTGGCATCTGTGTACATGAATGCCCCGTTATCAGAACTTAATCCAGACTCCTGTTTGGAGAGGCTTAATTGCCTATACCATGTTCTTTGCGTGTTTCACACTGGTGTTCAAGCCCTAGGTGGCAGGCATTGGCCAGCTCCTTCTGACTGATTTTAGGGAGATCATACAACGTGTTCCAAAACCTGCTTGGATTTGAACTTTTCATCAGCCTTTTGTCTTGGCTTTGTTTCTGCTCTTGCAGGTATCCCAACACTGCCTGTGAATTGCTGACCTCGGATGTACCACAGATCAGTGACAGGCTGGTGGGGGATGAAGCTTTGTGGAACATCCTCTATGACTTCTTGGACCATGAGCCTCCCTTGAACCCTTTGCTGGCCAGTTTCTTCAGCAAGACCATTGGCAATCTCATAGCAAGAAAAGCAGAGCAGGTAAGGTAATCAACATAAAGATAATTATTTTCTTGATTTTTCAAATACCTTCTCCCTCTGCCCCCTTTAAGGATCTCCAACTTGACATTGTTAAGAGATAGTTAGTTTTCCTGTGTTGCAGAAGGAAAAATTGATGCTACATTCACTTTCTCTTTGTCACCAAATAAAAAGACTGCTTTTTCCCCAGGAATTTTACACTGTGCTTGTATTTATTGTGTTAACCCATGGTTTGCTTTGTGGCCAAAACATCTAGTTGTGCATGACTGCCTGCTGCCCTCTGTGCACTGGGCCTGGATAGATCACTGTGGGAGCATGTTGTTTCTCTTTAAGGATGGGATGCCTCTTGGTGTCTTATTCAAGTGGAATAGACACTGAAAGGACTTTGCTTTCTTGTTTACTCTTTTTTTTTTAAAGGTAATGTAAGTCAGTCCAAAATTGATAATTTAATTATAGACAAACAAAGATGGCACCGTTTTATGTAGAATTAAAATAAATCCAAAGTAGCTGTGAATTGGGGTGGGATTACGTGTGTGGAAATAGCTGCAGGCAATAAAAAATGTACAACCAGAGAAGACACATGGAACCATCAATAACATCTTCAAAGGAATAAAATTCACAAGGGAAGTAGACAGAAACAACAGCACACTACCCTTCCTGGATATCCTCGTCAGCAGAGGAAACAATGGCAAATTAGAAACGCAAGTCTATCGAAAAACAGCCCACCCTAACCAAGTGCTCCATCACCCAAGTAACAACCCAACCTCCCACAAGAGGAGCTGTGTAAGAACATTATTCAGACAAGCACAAACGCACTGCTGCAACCCAGAACAGCAGAAAAAGGAAACAGACTGCCTACACAACATCTTCCCACAAAATCTCCAGACTGCCTACACAACATCTTCCCACAACTCTCCAAGATGGTGGCAGGGGCGGACGCCTAGTGCGGAGCTCCCAGCCATAACCTCCTTTGGCCTTTACCAGAACCAATATGGGATTGAGGAGAGTCGGAGGCGTGGGATATTCGCATGAATGGAGGGTGAATGAGGAGAACCCCCGGTGTTACCTTCGTCCGAGGTGGTCTGTGGCCGTGGGGAGAGGAGTTGCGGCGGTGGCGGTGGCGGCTGGAGTAAGGACGGAGAGGAGAGGCCAGGGGCAGGTGTGGCAGCGGGCGGCGCTCGGACCCAGAGGGCCGACGGAGGCGGCGGCGGGAGAGCGTTGGCTGCCGTGGCGAAGCCGGCTGAGTCAAGAACATTACCCGGGCTCGAGGGGAGCGGCGCCGGAGCCGAGAGCGGGCCTTGCGGGGCTGGGAGTGCCAGCAGGGCGACGGCCCAGGCCCGGCGCGGCTGGCCTCAGCGGTGAGAGCGCCGGCGCTGACGGCGGGACGGCAGCTGTGAGGCTGAAGTGGAGTGGAGACCAGAGCCTGGCGGCCCACAGTGGCCCACAGTGGCATTGAGACCTTGGGGGTTGGGGGATGAGCCCCTATGTGGCAAGGGGTGCCCCCTCCCCCTAGAGAAGACACTGGGGGACTCGAGTGAGTGGGTGTGTGAGAGTGTTTGTTGTGGTTGGGAGAGGTGAATGTGCTGCTCTCTGCCTGGGTGGGAGACGGGCAGAGGGTAGGAGTGAGTGGGGCCCTTCTCTCCCTGACCAGTGGGAGAAGTAGGTGGAGAGAGGGTGAGTGCTTGGTTGGGAATCGGGGGTGTTGAGCCCCTGTTGGCGCTGAGAGCAGTCGGCTGAAGTGCCACAGGGGCGCGCTCCCCCACTCCTTTTCTGTCTCCTCTCCCTTGGGTGGTGACTGGTATGGTGGGGGGGGGAGGAGGACCTCGGGCAGTTTAGGGCGGGCATTCAAGTGGTGACGGGCATGGGGCGGTATGGCAGGAGCCAGAGGGCAGGCCGTTTCAGGGGGAGACGCCCCCAATGCGTTATACCGGTGGCGTGTTCCGGCCCTCAGAACTCAAGCCCAGACCCTGGTCAGCAGGCCTACAGAGGCCCGGGCTTTCGACTGCTGCTACTGAACGCCAGGTCAGTCAATAATAAGGCCCCCCTTATTCACGATCTTATTGGGGAGGAGCAGGCTGACCTGGCATGCATCACCGAGACCTGGCTGGCACCAGAGGGGGGAGTAGCCCTCTCGGAATTATGTCCAGCCGGGTTTAGGGTGTGGCACCAGCCGAGACCCCAGGGCAGGGGAGGGGGAGTGGCAGTAGTCATCAGGGAATCCCTATTGGCCTTCAGGGGCCCTGCTCCACAAGTTACTGGATGTGAGACCCTGTTCCTGAGATTGGGCACACAGGATCAGTTGGGAGTGCTACTATTGTACCAGCCTCCCTGCTGCATAGCAGCCTCCCTGCCTGAGCTGCTGGAGGCCATCTCGGGCTTGGCAGTGGAGTTCCCCAGACTTATGGTCTTGGGGGACTTTAATCTGCCGTCCCTGGGGTTGGCCTCGGAGGCGGCTCGGGAGTTCATGGCTACCATGGCAGCCATGGGCCTATCCCAGGTCATCGATGGCCCGACCTGGGACAGTGGTCACACCCCAGATATGGTTTTCTTGTCGGAGCAGTGGCAGCGTGATCTGGTGGGGGATTTTATATTATCCCCCCTGTCATGGTCAGATCACTCCCTGGTGGCCGTGGGATTCTCCTATGCCGCCCCCCTCCGCAGGGAGGTGGGACCTATTCGAACGGTCCGCCCCCGGCAACTGATGGACCCGCACGGGTTCCAAAGGGAGCTGGGGATTGTTCCTGAGGCCTTGCTGCACAGCCCAGCGGAGACTCTGGCTGCAGCCTGGAACAAGGAGGTGGCTGGGGCCTTGGACAGGATCGCGCCTGTGTGTCCTCTCTTGGCCCATCACCCCCGGCGCTCCCCGTGGTTCACGGAGGAGCTGAGGGAGTTGAAAAGGGCTAAGAGACGTCTAGAGCGCCGCTGGCGGAAAACCCAGGACGAATCAGACCAAACACCGGTTAGAGCTGCTGTTAAGGCCTACCTAGTGGTGGTAAGGGCGGCGAAACATCAGCATTTCTCCGCGCTTATTGCATCCTCAGAGTGTCGCCCTGCAGCCCTGTTTAGGGTCACCCGGGCCCTCCTGGGAAAAGGGGGGGCGGAGGACCACTTGCAGGGTCGTGCAGAGGAATTTGCTGAACACCTGATGGACAAAATCGCTCAGATCCGTTCTCAGTTGGAAGCCAAGCGTGGAGTAGGTCCAGTGGAGTTGCCCGGGGAGCGTTCTTGCCCAGTTATCTGGGAACAGTTTGATCCTGTTGCCCCTGAGGAAGTGGACAGCATCCTCGGGGCTGTCAGTGTGACCACGTGTGGCTTAGATCCTTGTCCCTCCTGGTTAGTTAAAGCTACCAAGGAGGTGACTTTAGGGTGGGTTCTGGCGGTGGTTAATTCATCCTTGCAGGAGGGGGTGTTTCCGAAGCCTTTTAAAGAGGCTTTGGTCCGCCCACTCCTCAAGAAACCATTGCTAGACCCCACCCTCCTGGACAATTTTCGTCCAGTCTCCCACCTTCCCTTTTTAGGAAAGGTGGTAGAAAAGGTGGTCGCGCGGCAGCTTCTGAGGATACTGGAGGAAACGGATTATCTGGACCCCTATCAGTCAGGGTTCAGGCCCGGTTATGGGACAGAAACAGCATTGGTCGGACTTTTAGATGATCTCTGGCGAGAGCGGAATGAGGGAAGTGCATCCATCCTTGCTCTTCTTGACCTCTCGGCGGCTTTCGATACCATCGACCATGGTATCCTTTTGGGTCGCCTGCAGGAGTTGGGGCTGGGTGGCACAGTGTTGTGCTGGTTCAGCTCCTTTCTCCAAGATCGAACCCAATCGGTGTTGATAGGGAGCGAGAGGTCCAGTCCCCGGCCCCTACTTTGTGGGGTGCCTCAGGGTTCGCTTTCACCGCTCCTATTTAACATCTACATGAAACCGTTGGGTGAGATCATCCGGCACCATGGGATGAGGTATTATCAGTATGCTGATGATACCCAATTATACATCTCCATCCCAGGTGTCTTAAGTGATGCTGTGACTGCCCTCTCGCAGTGCCTGGAGGCTGTGGGGGCCTGGATGGGGGACAACAGGCTTCGACTGAACCCTGGTAAGACAGTGTGGCTGTGGGTATGGGGAGCCTCAAGATCTAGGAGTTTGTCATCTCTGGTTCTTGACAGGGTCGCACTACCCCAGACAGACCCGGTGCGTAATCTGGGGGTCCTCCTGGACTCACGACTCCTGCTTGAAGAGCAGGTGGCAGTTGTGGCTAGGAGGGCCTTTGCACGACTTCGTGTTGTGCGGCAGTTACGCCCCTTCCTGGATCAGGAGGGCCTCCGCACGGTCACTCATGCCCTGGTCACCTCCGGGTTGGACTACTGTAATGCGCTCTACATGGGGCTACCCTTGAAGAGTATCCGGAAGCTACAGCTGGTACAGAATGCAGCGGCGCGGACAGTTCTTAATGCCCCTAGGAGGGCACGTATAACACCCCTGTTGTGTGAGCTGCATTGGTTGCCAATTTGTTTCCGGGTCCAATTCAAGGTGTTGGTCATCACCTTTAAAGCCCTTCATGGCATGGGACCAGGTTATCTGAGGAACCGCCTCGCCCCGGTCATCTCAGCCCGCCCCACTCGGTCCAGCAGAAGGGGCAGATTGCAGACCCCACCCGTCAAGGAATTTCGATTGGTGGGGTCTAGGCAGAGAGCCTTTTCTGCTGTAGCGCCCGCCCTATGGAACATCTTGCTGCCTGAGGTGCGGTGTGCCCCCTCCCTCATGGCCTTCAGGAAAGAGATCAAATCCTGGCTCTGCCAGAAGGCTTGGGGGCCAGAGGGGGGCCCGCACCTATGGAGATGGCAGGTGGGGTGAGGGATTGTCCCCCCCCCCCAGCATCTTACAGGTTTTTTAGGGCCAAATTATAGGAGGTTTTTAGGCCATTTTTATATATGTTTTTAACTATTTATAGATTATGTCTATGGCTGGAGAGTCCTGTGTTTTTTATTATTATTGTGAGCCGCCCAGAGTCACCCATTGGGGGAGATGGGCGGCATACAAATTTGAAAAATAAATAAAAATAAAATGGATGTCCACACAATTTTACCAAAAGTGCCTGACCACTCAACCCACTCCAGCACAACCAACAGAAGCTATGAAAGGATAACACTGCCATACATCAAAAACATCTCAGAAACAACCAACAGAGTGTTACAACCACACGGCATCATCACAGCACACAAACCAACTACAGCCCTGGGAAACTCTGAGCATCCCAGACCAAGCTAAATCCAAACAGTAGGAAATTCCTGGAAGCTTGGTATTCAGACAAGACAGCCATCAACAGACACATAGAGATAAACCACATCTACACACCATTCAAAAGAGACAATAAGAAAAAGCTAAGAAGGGAGCAGAAAGACCAGAACAGATCCCCCCAGCAGCCAACACCCAGATAAGCAGGGATTAACACCAGACAAACAAGCAGAAAAGTATACCCTAATCAAGGAACTGCCAAGGAGAAAACCCCACCCCCACCAACACTGGCAGGGCAAGCTACTGTATATAAACAGGGAGAAAATGCCCACACTCACATTGATGATGTACCTAGTTGCATCTGCCAACAAACAAACAAGCTCAGAGAGCACCAAGGACTCCTCGGTTCAGTCCTGAGGTACAGATACTCTCTTCTATTGGAAGAAGTAAATTGGTTGTGGTTTGGTTTCAGTTTCTTGTACTCTTAATAAATAGCAATTTGTCTTTTTTTGAAACTTACGTAACATAAGGGTTTAGTGAATATCTTATTATTTTGTTTTATAGTGTAGAATATTAGATACCCTTAACATCAGTGGGATATAGTGGCACCCCAGTTAGCATAGGAAATTCTAAGGGTAGGATAAGTTCGTAGAGATGCTAAAACTGGCCTAGAAATGCAGCTGTTTTCAAGATGCTGAGCTGGCCTTGCCATGAAAAGGGTTTTGCTATCCCCTTTACGAACTGGCCACATCTGCTTTGTCATTCCTTTTCCAAACTGTGTGGCAGGTTTAGGTTTAGTATTCTTATCGGTTCTGATGCTGAACTACAAGTTCCAGTAGTCTGCTGCTACTGCACTAACGTGGGCTTCTGGAGAGGCCTCGTTCAGCCCATGTTTCCCTGCAGGGTAGACGGTCTCCTTGCTGTGGTCCAGTCAGAGAAATCAAATACACCATACTATAGTCACTTGTGGTCACTGAGTCAAGTGGCATCCTTGTAACCTTCCAAAGTGGTTAGATTCTGCATGCATCTAAAAATTAAAGTAGTTTAGCCATACATTTTATAAATTAGTTAATAAATGAGTTTTTAAACCTCTTTTATAATTTTAATGTCGTATTGCTTATATGTTTAATAATACTATGTTCATTGTTCTAAGCTTCCTCGTGCAGGAAAAACGGCCTGCAAATATTAGCTATAATATATATGTTTTTTTAAATTAAGAGCTTTGATTGTGCCTCACTGTTGTTGCTGTTTTTCCCAGGTGATTTCATTCCTGAAGAAGAAAGTCCAGTTTGTCGATCTGGTGCTCAAGCATCTTGAGACGTCCGCCATGATGGACCTTCTGTTGCGGTTGGTCAGCTGCGTGGAGCCAGCCCAGCTACGCCAGGAAGTGCTACATGTCAGGCTCCTCTTGCTCTTTACTTTCTCTTCCCTGCAGGCGCTCTGGGCTGTTTAGCCAAGGCATCTTTTCTGATGTTGAGGGAAAGGTTGATTCTGCTGCTCAGACATGGTCAGTGGTGTGGCCCGCATTGGGAGATTACCCATGTAAAGATGTCAGACCCTTGCTCTTCTCCCCAGCAGATTTGGTTAAGCTGGGTGCCGTGGAAGACGGCCCTCTGGCATTCAGGAAGGCCGGGCCATTTGCCCAGGATCACCCGGGGTTTGGGTTAGGGCCTCCTTCCCTTGGAAGGAGCAGAGGTGACTGGAGGCTTTGTGGCACCGACTTTCTCTTAGGATAATTCCCCTTTGCTGGCAGCCTTCAGCCTCACTGCTGGGAGTGGGGAGCTTTGGCTTTCTTGCAGTGCTCAACGGGAGTTACTCAGAACTGCTTGTTCCGCAAGCCCCCTTTCTCACAGCAGAGCAGTGCACTCAATCGAAGGTCTCTTTGCCGGTCCTGGGAAGTGGGGAGGCAGGATGCCTGCCTGTCTGTCTTTCTTTTGGCTGTTGTGGGCAGAGTTAACCATGGCCTCTTCCAAGATGGGGCTTCACTGGAGCTTCTGGGAATAAAGTGCAAGATTTGATAAGAGGAAGGAGGTGCAGCAGTGGTGGTGGGAGAAACATCTAAGGCTCAGATGGGGCATTGGGCAAGGCAGTGTGCTTATCTGGTCTGCTTCTTATTCTGTCCTACAGTGGCTGAATGATGCAAAGCTTGTTCAGAGGCTGGTGGAGCTGATCCACCCTCGCCAGGATGAAGATGTGAGTGTGCCTTTACCAGTGGTCAAGCAAAGGAGAGGCGCCTTTTTGCTATCCTACGAAAAGAGAGGTGGGAGGCTGGCAGACTGTCTCAGGGAGGCTTCAGATTCCTTCTGCTGAACCCTGGAATCCCTGGGGCTGTTCTGAGGGAGCCTGTGGGCTTCAGCTCTCCCATTCTGATGCCAAGGGCTCCTTAACAGGAAGGGGCCTTTTGGAGAGGGGAATCCTGTTCAGTGTCTGCTAGATAGAGCTTGTGGGCAGTGGGTGGTTGTTTTGTTGCCAGACCTCCAGCTCCTGCCCTGGTCAGAATCCTCCAGATAGTGAATGTCTGTTCTCTTGCTCCCAGGCATTGTTAGATGGCATCCTCCTCCTTGTTTTGTCTGTTTTCTTCCTTGGGGAAACACTTCTTAGGCACAGTGGCTGGTTTCCTTTGTCATACTAAGGCATGATAGGTTTTACCGTGGTTTGCTGAACAAGCCACATCAGCCTGATTCACACAACAATGACAGCTGTTGTTATTAAGCTTAAATATTAAGTATGGAATAATAAAGAATTATCAATTAAAGAATGCAGAAATGCAAATTAGACACATTAAAAAGGCAGCTCTAAGGAAATAGCGGAATACCAATCAGGTGACATTTTGCAATAGAGAGAATAAATACACTAGAGGCTATAACTAATTAAATCAATCAAAATTAAGCAATGCATAACATAAGAACCAAGGAACCCTGTCACTAGGCCCGGTTCAGAAACCATATGGAGGATCCTGTTTCTCAGCTGTGAGGATTTAGGCCGAGTCCAGGAGTTTTGTTGTGACTGTGTTTAGGGGACCTGCTGGCTTTCCCCTACCATTTCTGGGGGGTTGGGGGTTGCTCTTCGTTAACTCTCGGGCCTCTGAAGGACCCTTTTGCCAGGATTGACTTGTTGCCCGGTTTGCAGAGACAATCCAATGCTTCTCAAACCTTGTGTGATATCATCAGGCTGAGCAGAGATCAGAGCAACCAGCTCCAGGAGGTGGCTGACCTTGACCCTCTCCTTGCATCCCTGGAGTCGTAAGTACAGAAAGCAGCTGTTGTGTGGGAGGAGGAATTAGGAGCACTGGGATAGCGTCTCCCTCTATGAAACTGCAGAAGAGTCAGGCTGCAGCTTGGCTGATGGCCTGGGTAGTCTTGGGGGTGGGATAGAGTAGGATAAGTCTTCCAGTTCTGAGTTTCTTCTGCCCATCCATGCATAGGTCATGTTGAAAAATGAAGGTATGGTGTTGTGGCAAGGCTTTTGGGTTAGCACTGTAAGGACCAGGCTCAAATCTCGACATACCCATGAACAAGTCTCTCTCACTCAGTCTAACAACTTACAGGGTGGTTGTGGGGTGGGAGAGAATAGTGTCCACTGCCTTCAGCTCCTTGGAAGAAAGGTGGTTTTTGGGGAAGCAACGTTGTTTGATCCTGAAAAATATCTGGATGACTCATCTGGCCAGATTTGGAAACGGCAGCAGCAACAGGTTGCATTGTCTGTATTGCATGTGGACAGGTGGCCCCAAAGTCTTCCCACTCCAGAGAGCCAGTTGGGGGTGGGAGCCAGGGTGATGGAAGTAGACGTGGGGGAAATTGCATGCCGAGAGACAGTTGCAAACAAACTGTGATCCGTTCGGTAGACTGCCTGCGCTGGGATGCATACATACAGGTATGACCATTCCTCATAGTTATCGCCGTTGCAGTGTCTCTGCGATCATGTGATTGTGATCCAGGCACTGGGCAACTGGCTCACAATTACAGTGGTCGCAGTGTCCCACGGTCACGTGATTGCCATTTGTAACCTTTACTGTTGGCTTCCAACAAGCAGAGCCAGTGGGGACGCCGACAGGAGGTTGCAAGTGGTAGGATTTGCCTAACAATGACAACTGGGACTGCTGCAACTGCCATCGTAAGTCAGCATGAACACATGATGTGCGCTTTACGACTGCATCGCTTAGCAATGGAATTGCCGGTCCCAATTACCATAGTTAAGTGAGGACTGCCTGTAACGCTAACTTCTGTTTGGTGTCTCAGGCAGGAGTGTGTGGAGCAGCTTTTGAAGAACATGTTTGATGAGGAATTGATGGAGAACTGCCTTGTGAATGGGACACAGGTTTTGCTGACATTGCTTGAGCCAAGAAGAGCTGGGTAAGTGGAACTGTTTAGCAAAACTCCTCATCGTGCTCCTTCAGAGTCTGACTGGGTTTTTGGTTAAAGATGTCATAGGACCTCTTCCTTCAACTTGGCATGCCATCATATGAAGCCATGATACAGTTCTTTGCTTGGGTATTGTGTTATGTGAACACAGCCATTGGGTTATGCTGACTTGAGTTTAGGGGTAAGCCTGTTGTGTGAGCCAAGGCTTTGGGTCATGCAGGCACAGCCATCCCCAGGGCAATGATGAGTCAGTAATGCAGCAGTTGTGGGTCTGATGTTCTGATGGATTCTTGAATCATGCCTACCTAGAATAGCATTGGCTTGGTGCAAACTCCAAGCATTGCAATAGCATTGCACTCCTTGGTGCAAACTATAGAATTTGTAGATAAAGCATACAAAACCTTTTTCACAGCCACAGAGTTCAATGTGTGTTTGGGAAAAGATCCTGAATAGAAGCAGTTCAGTATCCTGCCTGTGAACAGTGGGTCAGAAGGGTCTCTAGAGTCTTTGCTGAAGGATCAGTCCATGCTGGGTCCATCTAGCCCCACACTGTATCCAGCAGTGGCCAGGCAGATTTCACTAGCAGGACGCGAGTTTGGATCCCTTGATATACTCAGTCGCTGGAATTTTGCTCTGCAAGCCAGAGGACTGGCGATCTCAGCCAGGTACAACGCAGAAGGGATTCTCTCCTTCCATTTGCTGCTTACAGCCAAGCTGCTCCAAGTTTAGTTTTGATCCTGATCTGATCTGAAAGCAGCACCTTTATGGCAGATACGTATTCTTCCAACTTATGCTAACTTTATGAATAGAATTTATAGGTTTCACAAGACTGGATTGTTAGAGTATCTGCTAAATAAAAATGGATACTTCACAGTGCAGGGTAACTGGAGCGTGTGCTTTCCAGGCAAAAGTATACAAACCCTTGGCATCTCTAGAGCAAAGGCTCTGGCCTTTGCCTCTGCTGCCTGGGAGCTGCCCCTTCTGCTTGCATCAGGAGATGCTTCTCTTCACTGACTGGGTGTAGGGAGAGGTTCATCTCTTTAGAATCATGTTGCATAATTTCCTCAAACACTTGGAAGCGTTAAACCGTATGTATTTCATGGAAACCTGATCCTCAAGAACCTCCTCTTTATAAACCGCTTGGAGTCTCGGGAAATGGCACAGGATATAAGTGGAGGTTGCACACAAAAGGAAGTGGACAAATCAGTCAATCAATGCTTTTGGAAGGAGCCCAGCCTACTGGACGACCGCCTTTTATTCTTCTAATCATGTCCAGCGGACTAACACAGGGCTGCTTTGGTCCACCCCACGGCCCTGGGCTTGCTCAGAGCTCTCCTTCGTGCTTTCTAGGACTCAGCCATAGAAATGAGCAGCTGCTCTCTTTGGGTGAAACAAGGGCTGCCTCTGCGTTATTTGCTGGGTTTTGATTTCAGAGAATCCTAGAATTGGAGAAGGTCCTTTAGGCTACCCGGGCAGGGCAGGGCAGGGCAGGGCAGGGCAGGGCAGGGCAGGGCAGGGCAGGGCAGGGCAGGGCAGGGCAGGAGTGCTTTCTCCTCCAGTGTATCTGGTTTACCTTTTGTGCTGGCTGAAGGCCGAAATGAACTGAACTGGACCAATGAACAAAGTAGCCATAATGCCTGACCTGTTTGGGAGCTGCCCTGTCTCTGATACGGGTCTGCTGAGTCTCCTGAGCTTTGTATGCTGCCCTCAAACATGGCTTTCTCCACCACCCAAAGGTACATTTGCTCTGCTGACCTTGCAGAAGCTCTCTGGTACTCAACATCTTCATTTAATGGCAGGGATACACCATTGGTTTGTTTGCTACAATATTTTAATTTACAAAATTGTTCCTGTTAGTCTTTAGTTTAGGAAAAAGGGTGAGGAAAGTAAGAGCTGGCAGAGTGGGTAAAACTAGGCATCCTGTGGACAAAAGTAGATGGGCCTCCCTTAAACGACCAGAACTTGTTGGGGCAAAAGGTGGATTTTTCACTTCGTGCACAACTTGCTATCTTGCCACAAGAGATTCTGCCTAGTGGCTTTCAAAGGGATTAAGGCTGAGCCCTCTGTGGGGCTTTAGTCTGTGAGATAGATAATTCTGGTTTCAGGTACAACTCGCTGCATTTCATTGGTTTGAAAAGAGAGCCAGTTTGATCTAATGGTTAAGGTGTTGGCTTAGCAGTGGGGAAACCAGAGATTCTGGCCCGCCTGAGGCACAAAGCCAGCTGGATGATTTGGGGCCAGTCCCTCTCTCCCAGCCCTGGGAAGAAGGTGAGGGCAAACCACTTCAGAAATGGTACAGAGAAAACTCTGACTTGAAGCGCCCAAAAAACCAAAACAAAACATAAAAAAAACCCAAAGAAGGTCTAAAATGGCTGTTTCTCTGCTTTATCATTTCTTTCTTTTTTAATTATTTGGCACCATGCTGCTTTCCACAGGTGAGAAATTAAATAAAATTAATTTAAATTAAACTAAATAAATAAACTTGGAGGTGGCTGTGGAATTGAAGCCTGCCCTAAGGTCTGAAGATAGTTTGTTTCTGATGTTGAACTTGGCTTGTCTTTCTACCCACAGCTTGGAAGGGCTTTTGGACTCCTTCTCTCAGGGATTTGAAAAGTTTCACACTGTCAGTAGCAGCGTCTTGCGGGGCATAGAGCCACGCCTGAAGGACTTCCACCAACTGCTGCTTCACCCCCCCAAGGTAGGTAGATTCTGTCCTCTCTTCCCTTCTCATGGCTGACCCACTGCACTTCCCATGGGTGCCGGTGTGGATATGGGGACAGGAAGATGTAGAGATCAGTGGTAGCTGCGATGCTCTAAGCAAGAGTGGGAAAGGGAGGAAGCATTAGACAGGGGGCAGGGACTAAGATCCAGAAGGAAGGTGGTGAGACAGATGTCAAAGAAAGAGGATGGAGCAGGGTGGAAGGGTCAGAGGAAAAAGCATTTGGTTGAGAATGTGCGAACTCTACCAGCCAGAGGAGGCCCAGAAAATCTGGCAGAGGAAGATTGGTCTCAGCCATCCTTTGTTTTGTCTGGAGTTTGAAATCAAGAGGGGAGAAATCCTTGGGGGGATGTCTGAGGATGGAAGAAATAAATGTTCCACTCTCCAGGAGAGAGGCAAAGAGCCTGAGAGGAGGACCCCCTCACTGGGGTTAGGGAATTGCTTTAACCAGGCCCTGGGTAATAGCCAGTGAGGAGGGAGTTGAGGAAACTGCTGGAAATTAAGGATAAAAAATTGATTGAGGGCTGTAATTGAGGTAGCCACCTGTTCATAGAGTAAATGAAGTGGGGTGTGTTGTGAGTTTGTTGTCTGGTATCTCCTAGCAATTGGGAGAGTGGGGAAGGATAAGGGAAGTGATGGGGAAGGGGAAGTGTGCTGGGGGCAGGATGTTCCTGGGTGAGTGAGCTTGGCTACGTGTTGCCAACCTCTGCTTCTGAATACCCATTCTCCATGGAAGAGCCAGGCCTCAGATCGCTGGAAGTCTTCCACATCTGTTGGTAATAAATCTAGCCTCATCCTGAATGGGAGGATGTATCTGGCACACATAACTTGCATTATTAGACTAGCCATGACCCTGCTGGCCTTTCTCAAGGTGTAAACACTTGGCTTTGCCATCTAGTCTGGGGCCCTAGCAGTATGAGTGAGCCCATTTCATGGTTAATTTGAATGCAGGACATTATGAATGTTCTCAGCAGCTCTTTTATGCTATTGGTGTTACTTTTTAAATTTTGGTTGTTTCATCCTGTTTTTATTTTGTTTTTGGTTATTAGATGCCCAGAGTCATGTATATGAGGTGGGAAGCCATATAAATATATTAAATAAGTGAATGAATAAATAAATAACTAAGAGCTCTAGCTACATGGGAACAGGGAGGTTGCCTTATTACGATCTGTTGGTGTGGGTTTGGGGTGTTAACACTAGTTTCATACTGGGAAGGAAGAGTGGCAAGTATCAAGAGACTCTATCAGTTGCGAGGAGGGCTGTTCCACAGGTCAGTGGACATGCAGCCCTACTTGCCAGTCTAGGCCTAAGGGACAAGCTGCAGATCACGTTGCAGGGATGGTTGTGGACTTGCCCAGCCTAGGGATTGGAGGTGGCTTGGGGTTTCATGGCCATTATGAAAAGCATGAACTTAACATGTTGGGGTGACCCACGTTGCTGGCTGCACAGACAGATGGTATTCTCATGACCATGGGTTTTAACCAGAGGCATTACCATCTACAATGAGATCTGTCTGATTAAGGTGGGCTGCCCCAGGTGCACTTGGGGAATTTCTGAGAGACCTGGAGGGCAGCTCAGTTGGGCATCTGGTTAGCCTCTGGAAAATGGTGGCAACCCAGAGTTTGCCCTGGAATGGCCTCTCCTCATCTGCAGATCCTGGAGGGCAGCTTGGTTTGCAGGAATGAAACTGATGAAAAATGCCTGAAGCAACTCTGGTGAAAGTTGAGATGTGAATATGACCAGACCCAGATACGACCTCAAGTTTGAGCTTACTTTGGGGTGATAAGGTGGCAAAGCAGAATTATTTCTCTCATCTAATTGCATCAGCAGAATGGCAGTCAGTTGTACTGTTTAGAAAAAACAGGGACCTAGCTAGGGAACAATGGACAGGAGGACCCAGCAGGTAAAGGTAAAGATCATCTGGCCAATCACCTTATGGATTAAGTCAGTGGCGTTTCCTCCAGGTTGGAAGCTGGATGGGCAGGATGAGGGGACAGAGGAAATGTCTTACGATGCTACCTGGGTGGGAGGGTGTTAAGCCTGTGAATCTCTAGGAAGTGGACAGATTCCTCAGTGATGTGAGCTCTTCCACTGTAAGGGGGTTCTTTTGAGAAATAGTACAGACCACCAAGAAAGAAACTGTTGATATCTTCCCTGTGGTTCCAGTGAGACGTTAATTATATACAAATTTAACAAACTTCCTAATCTCTATTTTAACACTTATCATCAAATCTATGCTATATTATACTGTACTTATATCTATGCCTATGCTTATACGTTTGTCTAATTTCCAAACAGTCCTATGAACAAGTCTATTCTACTTTTTTGCCTGAGCTTATAACACAGTCTTTAGCCACCATTCAGCCAAGTTAGTTGGCTTCTGTTGCTGTCAGCTGCCTTTCTGAATTGCTGCTGAAGCCTTGGCTTGGTAGTCTCTTAGTCTGCCCTGGGTGGGAAAAGGGAGGTGCTTTACCAGCTGCTGGCTGGCTGACAGCTCCCAGCATCTCTGCTGGGCTGCTGAGGCTGCTGGGTTCTGCTTTCCCTTTCAGTTTGTCTGCTGTTGGTTTGCTGAAATCCAAGCCTGCTCCTCCTTCACCATCAGTTGCCTGTCGAGCTGACAGCTGCACTCCCACACAACAAAAATCTTCCTCCAAACACACCTACACACCCACACTCTGGTGCTATCAGCATTTTCCTCTTATAATTGGAAACCAGGTATGGCCCAGTGCTCTTCAGGCTGCCTTAAAGTTCCAGGGGAGAAAACAAAGGGAAGGAAGAGCTCATGCTGGCTGCTGCAAGGCTTTCCTTCCATAGAACGTCTGCCTCCTGGTTAGCTAAAGCAGCAGATCTGGGCTATAGTCAGTGCCATACTGAAGGGTGGGAAGGTTCCAGCCGCCTTGACAGAGGTGCTAGTTTGCCACCTCCCCAGGGGTCCTGCTCTGATCTAGCAGGATTATTAAGGCCCTTAAAGCAGCTCACAGTCTTAAGAGTTTCACAGTTTCACAGTTATTGCAGTGAGTAAGGGGCTTGGTTACAGAATATTGGAAACTGGGTATGTGTCCTTGGTGGAGCCTCCCTGTTGCCCTCAATCTTTTTTCTTAAGGAGTCTTGGTTTAAAGGAGGGGATGCCACAAAAATGTCCATCTGGTCTTGTTCTTCAGTATGTTGGATCCTCCATTTTCATTCCCATAGTCACAGAATTCCATCTTTGGATAATGATTGTTCAATATCCAGCCTCCTTTCTGGGGGAAGATTGTGAAGAAACTGGCAGGGTGACAACTACAGGTTTCAGGCCAGGGTATGTGATGAAAACTGCATTGGTTGCTCTCACTGATGATCTGTGGCAAAGTGCAGATGGTGGGAGTGCAATCATCTTGTCTTGCCAGACTTCTTGCTGTCATCCGCAGCATCTTTCTGAAATATCTGCAAGGGATGGGTACAGGAAGCACGGTTTTATAGTGGTTGTGCTTCCTGAGAGGACTGATCCTGTTGGTGGTTGTGGGGTGGGAGGTCTGGTCTTTGGGCACACCATTTGAGTGCTGCAATGCTCAGTCTTCTTGCCACTCCTGTTTATCATCTACATGAAGCCACTGGGAGATGTTTTCCAATAGTACAGAGAGAGGTATCAAGAATGGACTGATGATACTCAGTTACACATTTTCAGGCTGGACTGAATGGAGATGTGGTGGGAGTCCTGTCCCGATACTGGGAGGTTGTCAGGGCGTGAATGGGGAGTGTTTCTGACAGTCCCAGCGAGACAGAGTTGTTGTTGCCTTGGAAATCAGATGATTCTCGAGACTTCTGAATAAGGAAAATGGCAAACTAGACATCTCTGAAAGAATGGAGATGACACCGTGGCAACAAGCAACAGACCAATGGCAAGCTCAGTCCCAAATGTAACAGCACTGCTTTGTGGGCTGCATTGGTTGCCAGAGTGTTTCCGGGTGCAATTCAAAGTTCTGGTTGTCACCTTTAAAGCCCTTCATGGCTTGGGACCAGGTTACCTGAGGGATGTCTTCTCCCTGTTGTTTCTAACTGTCCAATCCAGTCCAGCAGGATGGGCATGCTCCAGGTCCCATCAGCCAAGGAATGTTGGCTGGCAGGGACCAGGCACCTGCCCTCTGGAACGTCCTCCCTTCTGAGATTAGGATGGCCCCAACCCTGTTGGCTTTTTGGAAGGCCTTGAAGACCTGGTTATGTGCCCGGGCCTGGGGTCCCGAGTGTGTGAAAAGCCCCATTTCTTGGTTATGCTAACACCTATGGATTATAATATTTCTTGGCAGTTGTATGTATTTAATTTTTGTGTTTTGTTTTTAATTGGTTTAATTAATTTTATGATTGTTCACTGCCCAGAGTCACTTGTTTGAAATGGGCAGCTATACAAATTGAATAAATAAATACATTACATAAATAAAACAGGACCCCTCTGAGTAAAGGAGAGGATGAGAGATTGCCCACTTTTGCTCTGGATGGCTGCTCCTCACAAGGAAACCACAGGATAGCATCATCCCACAGGTGTAAGTGCCGGGAGACAGGAAGTCATCAAGCCCTCAACTGCAGTGAAGCCTTTAATGACCACCTCATTTTCTAACCACCATTGGATTTGTAATTATTTTAGAGTTAAAAGAGGCCTTCCAAACAACAAGTTTGAAAAACTACCTGGTGAGTAAAACCTCATCCCAAAAAAGAAGAAAAGTTAACTAGCAATTTAAAGAACTTAAAGAATATAAAATAAATGACAAAGAGCTGATAAAAAATTAATTTAAGAAAGTTTTAAATGGATTTAGGGATCAGGTGAATTTGGAATATTAGGACTTTTGCTGAGATTTTTGAAAAATTGAGTAAACAAAACAACATTTATGTGGGAATACAAATTGTTTAATCTACCAGGAAAGAGACCATTGGTTGAAAGTTGAAAACAGAGTGAAGTAATAATGAAACCTGAGACTTCGTGAATATAGAAATGGGCTACTAGAGGGGACTAAAGTTCCAGGCAGGAAAAAGAAAAGTGAAATCTGCAGAATGACAAAGATATGACACTGGAGACATTTCAAAGGATTTTTGAAGAACTGGGAGAGAAACATAACAAATCTGACAGCAATAATCTTTGCCCCTGTAAATGTATTCAGTGAAGAAGATTATAAAGAAGAAGATGTGACAGATAAAAATATGGAAGGATTTATGGGTAGACTGGATGAAGAGGGGATAGCTGATGGAGAAATACTGGAAAATAAAGAAATGGAGGATTATAAAATAGAGATGACAGAATGGAAAGCTAATAACAAATCAAGAGGTGAAAAAGAACCCGGGCAAGGACTTATTTTTGGATTTACAAAAGAAGATTCCTAAATCCTTGAAAAAATCTGAGATAGGAGAAAGAACTTCTATAAGGAGTCCTATGACAGCCACTTGATGAACTAAAGATTAAGATGGTTAGAAGCAAAAGAAAGCTAAAGTTGACTTGTCTGATCAGGGTTAAAATACGGAAATTCTGGAAACCCTTTATGAACTTTTTGCCTACATTTGGACAGAAATGACAAGTTTTGGATCTGTGAATGGATGGGGGGCTATGGGAAGAAGTGCATGTATGTAATCCCATAAGAGTGGGAACTACTAATTTGCCTGTACTTGTTGCAAGGAAGGTAGGGAGTCGCTTCTTTAAATATTTTCTTTTTCTATCTTCTTTTTTTTCTGATTTCAGTTTGTATTATCTTTTAGCATTGCAAAATTCTTTAATAAAAAGTATTTTGTTAAAAAAGATCAGCTGATTCTCTAGTGATATCAACTGGCTCTTGATGGGCCTCTGAAAGAACAACCTCGTAGTCTGAGGGCCTTTCCTTGACTCATAGCTCATTCTGGAGGAGCAGATTGAGATTGGCCAGAAGGGCCTTTACCAGCTTTTGCTAGTGTATATCTTATAGCCTTCTCCAGTGCAGGAGAATAACTGTGGTTCACTTTACTCATGGAAGATATCCTATTAAGACTCAGGTCTGCAACTTTGTGCTTCTTATACTGTGATCTTCAGCAACCCTCCTGTAGGGCTTGGCATGGGAAAGAAGGTACAGTGGTACCTCGGGATACGAACGCCTCTACTAACGAACTTTTCGGGTTACGACCAGCTCCGGCTGCAAAAATTTACCTCGATGTGTGAACTCCACCTCGGGGTACGGTCATTTTTCCGCCCTGACACGTGGTCCGCGGCCATTTTTCCGCCCCTGACATGTGGTCCGCGGCCATTTTTCCACCCCTGACATGTGGTCCATGGCCATTTTCTTGCTGCGCCGCGCGGTGCCTGGCCGTTTTCCCGCGGCGCAGCGCCCAGCCGTTTTCCCACTGCGCCACGCCCGGCCGTTTTCCCGCCCCTGACGCATGGTCCGCGGACACCAGAACGGATTAACGGTAATTACATTGAACCTTATGGGAAAATTTGCTTCGGGGTGCGACCAAATTCGGAGGGCGGAACAGATTAACCGGATTTACATTGAATCCTATGGGGAAATTTGCATCGGGTTACGACCAACTCGGGATACGCCCAGAGTCACGGAACGGATTAAGTTCGTATCCCGAGGTACCACTGTACAAGCTTTCTGCTTGGGCTTCATGGGGAGCCAGCTTGAAAAGCTGGTTTTCCTCTCTTGATGGTGATAGGTAGCTTCTATCCTGACGACCATTGGGATCCTGGAAGAGCCTCTAGGGAACACCCGTCTTCATGGAGCCCGCCTGATTGCTGCCCTTCTTCACACCAACACACCCAGTATTAATCAGGAGCTGTGCCGGCTTAACACCATGGACTTGCTACTGGTGAGTGGTGAACTAGGTGTGCAATTGCGGCATGAAAGTGGATTTCCCAGGGATAGGGCATTGGTATATCTTTATTTTCATACTGGAGAAGGTCTGTCTTTGTGTTTCCTGACTTGATGGCCCATAATCAATTATCTTTTTCTCTAGCAGCAGGCTTAGGGGAAGTGTGAGTCTTGTGGAGCATGCTGAAACTGGCAAGGAAAGTCTGTGTGCATCTGTCACCCTGGTATGGCTGCTCATGATTGATATGAATGTAGCTTCTTCCTCTGTCTTGTTCCAGGACCTGTTTTTTAAATACACTTGGAATAACTTCTTGCATTTCCAAGTAGAACTGTGTATCACAGCTGTCCTGATGCACTCTGTGCCTGGAAGCAAGCAGGTCATAGAAAATGAGGAGGAGATGAAGGGAAACGTGTCCTCAGAAAATGCTGAAGCACCAGAGAACTTCATGGTGACTCATGTAAGCATCTTTAAACATTGATTCAGTCTTCTGAAGAGAGGCAGTAACAAACCCAGTAGTGCATCAGAGAGGAGGCTCTTCAGACACTTAGTCAACCTTCTTCCACAGCACTTGGCAGACGCTGATCACACAACTAGCATCAGTGGTATTTTTAGTATTTCTGTGTGGAACGCACGTCTCTCTAGGGTACTGTCTCCTTTGGGCCTGGCTTCTGCTGGCTCTTCTCAAAGAAGCGTTGCCTGCTTCTTGGCTAAGACTGCTTTCCTGCAGATCCTGGAAAAAGTGCCCTTCCTCCCCCTCCTCCTTTTTCGGAGGACCTACAATGGGCACTTGGGCTGTCTGATGCACTCTAAGGGGTTTCTTGTTCCCTGCCGTTCCCTGGAAGTAAATGTAAGGGGGGAATCCAGGCTCAGATGGCTCTTCTAAGATGCACCTTATTCATCTGGCATTCCAATCTTGGTGAATATGAAGGCAGAAAAAAGCAAGGTAAAGGGGTGAGGGGTAACTCTTAAGGTTCTCTCTGCCTTTGCATGGTAAGGCCATGGTTGTTTGTAGACAGAGCCCAAATCTAAATTGTGCTTTTTAAGTGATTAAAAGTGTTCTCATCAGAAATATTAAAACTGAATGTGACAGTTTTGTAGGCAAGAATGTTTCTAAGCGTTGTAAAATGGCAACTCTCCTATAGCTGGAAATTAAAATTTACATTTGCTACGTAGGCTGTGTGGATGGTTCCATGCAGAATAGGAATAGCCAGCTGGCGGCCTCCTCTCAGCTGCCCCTGCGTTTTCCTTTGCAGCCCAGGACCACAAACACACCCTGTGCGGTTGAAATTGTGCAGCTGAAATTCAGCAAGTGGTTGAAAGTTGGCTTCTTTCTGTTGTGTCCTAGTAGAAACTGAAATAGATGTGCAAAGCCTCAGATAAGATTAACACAGGCAAAACAGCCTGCCTATGTGATATCAGAACTTTCTCACGTCAGAAAAATAAGTGCAGCCCTGGCCTGCAGGGGAAAGGGCAAATACTGATTTAGGATCACTCAAAGTAGCTGGTTAGTTCCTGGTGGTTTATTAAGAGCATGGGAAATTTCAAGTTTAACTTGAGCAGATGTCTAGGTCTTTGGATGCTCTCTGTCTAGACCAGTGCTTCCCAAAATTCAACTTCCAGAATTCTCATCAACAGCCATGCTGGCTGTGGAATTCTGGGACTTGAAGTCTGTACCCTTGGAAATTGCCAAGATTGGGAAACACTGAGACTGGTCTAGGAGGTCCTGTTTTTTTTCTGTTCTTTGCTGAGAGAAGGAGCTCCAGGTCCTGATTAGTTGAGAAAGGGGCCCCAGGCCTGATTGCAGGGAAGCTTGCAGGCTTTTTTGATTGCTGGCACACAGCTGCCTTTGGGTGCCATTTCTCAGGAACTATAACTGGAAGGTTAAACCATGCACAGCAGTAGCAAAACTGGCTTCAATCCCCATGGGTTGCTTAAGCAAATGCCACATTAACATGTCTGCCACCCCCAAATTAGCATTGTTGCCCTTTGTCTTCAGGAGATGCACTTTCTAATAGAAGGCAGCCCTTTAGATGATTGAGTTTTGTTACTTTTAAATGTGAATTAACCCTTTTGGAAGTGTCAACCCATTGAGATTGGCCTCAGTCTCATGCTGGGGCTTGGGTGCTCCACCATCACCTCATTGCCACCCCACCCCTTTCCAGTATCTGTGTTAGAGAGAAGTTTCAACTTCTGGTCAGAGTTACTTCTGTCCCTAAAATACTTGTCCTCTCTTCCTCTTCTAGCTCTTCCAAAAGTGCTGCTTGGTGCAAAGGATTCTAGATGCCTGGGACACCAATGACAAAATACAGTAAGGCTCTGAGGCTGCATGTTTGCCAGACTTCCACGTAACCTGTTATTTGTCTATGTTTTGTTAGGCTCCATCAGAGTGTTTTGCATAGTTTTGGCTGAGCTCATGAATGTGGAAAGACAGGCAGGCATTTAGCCTAGAATACCTCCAGAATAACTTGTTCATCTGAATTGCTCGATATCCTTATAAAATTCCATGCATGTTATCTTTTTCTTGCTTAGCTTTGTTGTTGATTTCTCTTTGGGGAGCAACAGAAAGAACAGGGAGAGGGAGAAAGAGGAAAATACAGCTCGTGGGAAGTGCAAATATTCCAGTACTCTGCTAGAGTCCTGGATAAATACACAGAGGCAGAGGAAACTGCTTTCTTCTGAGTCAGAGAACCCTGGGCCCCTTTGGCTGGCAGTAGTGGCTCTCCATCTTTTTTGGAGATTGAGTGCATGATGTTTGGCAAGCAGCTAAGCTACAGCTCTGCTTCCTAGCATAGAGATCATCTGTCCAGTAGAGTGTGTCATCTGTCCTGAGCATCCTCACCAGCAGACTAGAGACAAGCCAGCATCGTCCATGATGGATTCTCCTTTGTCTTCCATTCTTCAGTGCTGTTCCTCACTTTTTTTTTTTCAGGGCAGAAGGAGGAATGAGGCGTGGCAACATGGGCCACCTTACCCGAATTGCCAACACAGTTGTGCAAAATATGGAGAAAGGCCCCTTGCAGAACCAAATCAGGGAGTTCATCAGAGGTAGGAGATGGTGGACAATGGTGGAGTAATCTGCTGGAATTTACCTATAACCTCCCAGCCCTGTCTCTTTCTAGAGCACACTGGGCCAAACCTGCTCAGCCCAAATAAGGTGCAGGAAGTCCTGCTTGTACGTTGTTTGCCTGATTAGAGAGATGGATTGAGGCTTCCTCTTGAACAATGCCTTTGGGTGGGTTGGGCCGCTTTTCTTTTGATGATTGGCTTGTACATTGGCCTTCCTTGAAAACTAGTAGCTTTTCTGGTGAAAAATATATCTTAGGATCTTGTTGGATATTCCTCAGATGCCTTTTGTTTGGGGTTCAGTGAACCTGATCAGTGGTGGTACCCCATCATTGGAACTTTCTCCCCAGTGAGGCTGACCTAGTACTGTTTCACCTTTTCAATTCCAGGAGAAAAGTCCTTTATTTGCCATTCTGTTTAAATAAATGTTTTGAAACTTATTTGTCATTCACTTTATTACTGTCTCACTATTCTGCATTTAATCTTTAATGTTCTTGACTTTCAAGCCACTCTGGAAATTCTTCATACTTAAGATTCAATCTGCTAAAGAAATCTCTGGAATTAAATACATTTAAACCATTCTGGGCTTCATTAACAAAGATTCCCTCTCTCTGCCCGTCACCCAGTTCTGATATTTGTCGATGTTTTCTCAGCCAATGACAAGGATAGTGAGATTGGGATAATGCAGAGACCAATCTGGGGCGAAAGGAGTCCACAGCAGAGCCAGTTTGGCTCTCAGGCCTCATCAGTTTTGCCATACAGACGGCTCTGCAGCGTTAGGCTGGTGTTCTTCCCGTCCCTGACCAGGGAAAAATGACAGTGTTTTCCAGTGTGGGACCAATGTTCTGAATTGGTTGCCGTGCTGCATCCGGTTGACTCCCAACCAGTTTCCAGCCTGGGGAGCTGATAGGACAGGATTCTGTCCCTGCAGTTTCAGTATTAGGAAGAGGCTGGCTGATCATCATGTTCATCAAAGCACAACCAAGGACTTGCTGCAGCAAGTAGGCTGAGCAAAAATGTGGTATCCAATTGATAAGTAGGTGCCTGGGCTGACGTCATCCAGCAACTCAGGCAGATTGAATCCTGCTCAAGTTTGCTGGCCTTGTGTCTGAACTTGGCCAGTTTTCTTTGCCTTAAGTAGGTAGGAGGGCTGTATCTAGCAATGTGGCAACCAGCTAGAGGGGATTTTGAAGCTGTCAGTGCCTCTAAGCAACCACCACATACTGGTTAAATCAGAAAGGCTGGAGGAAACATCCTAGAGTTTCCACTATACAGGATTTGACATCTTTGCATTGCAGGGGCAAATCATCTGTGTACAGATGGCTTCATTCTTGTCTGTAATAAATTGTCTAGTCTAACGCTAACATGGGTTCCTACATATTGCTCTCCTCCGCACCTCTTTCCTAATAGCAGATGTTTCTGTGCCAAAACCACACTTACTGAGGAGCTCTGATTCTGGCCAGTCTGAGGTTCTGGTTCCTTCTGGGTGGGATTGCCTCTTGTTTTGGCAGTCTGAACCCTAAAGTCTGCTTTCTTGCAGGGCTTCCTGAAGATTGCAAGGGACGTTGGGAGAGCTTTGTGGAGGAAACTTTGGTGGAAGCCAACCGAAGAAATACTGTGGATTTGGTGAGATGGTATTTTGTTAGCTGTCTTTACAACCTGTATTTTGAATAGGGGAAGGGGGTCTGAGGACATGTCCAGCAACAGCAGCCACTGGGGCTCCCTTCCCAGTAATGGAAGCAGTCCCAAGAGGTGGTGGGAGATGGAAGAGGCCAGTATAAGGTGGTGTTGGCTTGTCCCTCACTGCTGATGTTCATAGCAGTTCTCCTCTGTACAGGTAACTGCCCATCACCTGCACTCCTCCAGTGAGGATGAGGACACAGAGGCTACCTTTCCCAGTGAAGTCTCTCTCCAGCAGGTAACCTCCATGATGGCAAGCTAAGTGTGTGTGTTTGTTTATTTTACTAGGTTTATAGGCCATTCCAATCATGCCATAGTTATGTGTTAGTTAATGGTTTTGTGAAAAGCTACTGTAACAGGGTCAGGGCCAGGATTTGATCAGGAGATCAGGTCCAGAGGACAGTGTTGATGGCTTCTTAGAAGATCTTGGAGTCAGTTTTTGTGGAAGAATAAAAGGGGAAACGGGTGGACTAGGGTGCACATCCTGAAGCTTCTGGGCCCCTTGTGATCCCCCAAAGCCTTAGGTGTAACCCCCACAGACCTGCAGAGGCTGCAACTACATCATGATTTTAATCGTGACAGAAAGGTCTGGAACATAATCATCATTTTAACTGCATATTTAAGGTGACTTACACCCTTTTGAAGAAGAGCAAGGGAGATAATTGTGCCATGTTGGTGGGGTTCTTTGCAGATATAGTAGCTCACATTTGCTGAGGGTTGGATGCCACCTTTGTAGGATGAGCTCTGCCTGCTGTAGGTTTGACCCATGGCTGAATTTGGGGAATGATAAATCCCTCTTTGAGGAAGGGTGCTATCTGCCTTGAAAATGGCGGTGTGCTATCCAGCTGAATTAGACAACCTCTATCTCTAATCTTCCCTTTATGGGGGAGATTTTAGAGAAGATGATGGGGCTTCCAACTACAAAGGATCCTGGATGAAGCAGATTATCTGAATGGCTTCTGGTTAGGATTCAGTCCTGAGCGTGGCATGGAGATGGCATCAGTCACTCTGGAGAATGCAGTGACCTATGTCGGAACCTGGATGAAGAGAATGCTCTCCTCCTGATTCTGTTCTGTTGGTGACACTTGATGCCATTGACCATGGGATCCTGGGTACACTGCTTTGCAGTAGTTCCACTCCTTTGGGAGTGAGCAATTCGTAAGTGGCAGAAGAGGCGTGCTCAAGCCAGTGGGTATCACAGGGTTAGCTCCCTCACCCAGGTTATTATCATATATGTATAAGGTGCTGGGAGGTGGGGGTATGAATGGTCATCAGTTGGTTTGGGGTGAGGTACCCTCAATATGTTGATGATACTCAGTTGTACATTGCCACCCTAGCCCAGGCCAGAGATTTTGTGAACCTCCTTACTTGGTGTCCTAACGTACTAGGCTGTGAGGGTCTAGATGGAGCAAAACAGGCTTAAACTGAATTTCAGCAAGATGGAGCTATAACCTTTCTCCAGAGTATCTTGCTACCATAATTATGCTCATTCCTGCAACTTCACCCAACACCATAGACTAGATCTCTGGTCTCGGGTGATGCAACCTTTGAAAGGCCCATACCTCTGCTGTGGTAGACCTGATTAGGGTTTTTATGAATGCTTTATATGCCTAGTTGTGGATAGTACACGGGGTTTGGACTTCCACCAAATAATTTTTTAAGGTCTAGATAGAAGGATCCGAATGGGTTCTGGCCAGACACATCACCTGTCCCTGTGAATTCACAGATGACTACTCAGAGAACTGCAGCTGCAGATTAGTAACCAGTTCTCTTTTTCTCTCTTAGGCATTTTCAGAATATCAGGTTCAGCAGATGACAGCCATTTTCATGGATCAGTTTGGCTTTAATGATGAAGAGTTTGCTGATCAGGATGACAACATCAAGTGAGTCCCTTTCCCTGTACCACCTCCCTATAACCAGGATCCTTATCTGAACAGGCAGAAAGCCAAGGGGTAGTAGAACTCCCTTGGTCCAAGCAGGGAGCCCCCCTTTGGGCTCTTCTCCACCTGCTCTTTCATCAGGATAGGAGAAAAGTAGAGCGAGTCAGGTCATTTTACCCTCTCAGAAACCAGGATGTTAGCTCTTGTGAGGATAAACATACATAACCTTCCCTTAGAGAAAAGGTTGGGGATCAGTGTGGCAAATATTACTTTCTGGTGAGTATCAGAGCCATGTAAAAGGAAAACTTCCTAATAATAAGATCTATACACAGTGGAGCAGTCTACTTGCAGAGTTGAGAGTTCTGCATCTCTGGAGGTTTTACGAAGAAGCTGGACAGATACATTTGGGGATGGCTTAATTGATTTTCTTGCACGTTGCAGAAAGTAGAACTAGAAGATCCCTGTGGTCTCCTCCACCTTCACAATTCTATGATTCTATATGTGCCTTAGTTCCTAGATCTAGGTTTATCACATACATTTCTGAAAGCAGCCCCTTACAACCTTCTTTCTATCTATTCCAGTGCCCCTTTTGACAGGATTGCAGAGATTAACTTCAGCATTGATGTAGATGATGACAGTGTAAGTAGTCCAACATGCCAGACTTAGGGACTGCAAATGCTGTCTCCAGAGGCAGTGAAAACAGCTTTTTCAGCAGCCAGTTCATGTGTTGCAGCACTGACACATTTTAAGAACCCTCCGACTGCAGGGAGGGTGCTGGGAAGCAGTACCAGCACCAGGGGTTGTAGAGAAAGGCCTCTGGTACATATGCATCATGGTGTTCTGGGTTCATGGCCCCTCCATCACGTTGATCTGTTCCTGAGTGGTTGAATATGCTTTTCCTCTGTGGAGCCAGAAGTGAGAAAGCCCATCCTGCAGGATGGTGGAATCAATTTTATTAATCCCACCCAGAATGTATGGCTCCTGGTCTGGACTTGCTTCCTCAAGATTGTTCACGAATGAAGTAGGCCCAGCGTCTTGGGCGAAAGTTCCATAAAGATTCCTCCTTTATTATTGCCACTCCTGCTGTGTAGGAGCCTTAGATGAGAGAGTTATCAAAGGTTCTTGAAAATCAAAGCCTATAATATCTGCTGGATTTTGCTTTGCATGCCTGGCCTCTTCAAATGATTCTCAAAGGTGAATACGAGTAGTCCTCGACCCACAACCATTCGGTCAGTGAACATTCCAAGTTACGACAGTGCTGAATGAATGGTGGTTATGACCAGTCCTTGGAGTTCCAGTTGTCCCAGCACCCCTGCAACCACTTGATCATGATCTGGGTGTTTGGCAACCCGTTTGCACTTATGACTGGTTGCCAAGCCCCTGCAATCATATGATCACCATTTGCAACTTCTCTGCCAGCTTCTCCAGAAAGTCAATGGGGAAGTGGCAGGGAAGGTTGCAAGTCGCTGGAGTAAGTCTCCTCCAGCCCCTGTGTGCTCACGCTGGCCACTTGTGCACCCTCCCCGACCTGTGCTGTGCCTCTCACGCACCATCCCCGACCCACATGGTGCCTCTTGTGCACCCCCTTGTACCCTCCCCAACCCACTGCGCCTCTTGCACACCCCCTTGCACCTTGTCCAACCTTCTCTATCTCGCGCCGTGCCTTGTGCGCCCTCCCCAAGCCTCCCTGACCCACACAATGCCTCTTGCGCAGACCCTCATGCACCCTCCCCCGTGCCCCCACACGTCCCCTCACTTTTTCCCCCACCTGACAGTAGCCACTTACCTGCCTGCGGGCCTGGGACTTGCAACTTCCTGCTGGTTTCCCCACTGATTGCCGGGATTGCTGTCATTAAGTGATGTGGTCACACTTTACGACTGGATTGCTTAGCAACAGAAATTCCGGTCTAAATTGCTATTGTAAGTCGAGGACTACCTGTAAAAGAAAGATCTCCTGTGTCTGAACCTGTATTTACCTTTGCTGTAGCCCAATGCGTCCCTCTTCGAAGCCTGCTGCAGCGAACGCATTCAACAATTTGATGATAATGAAGAAGAGGAGGATATTTGGGAGGAGAATGATACAAACTATGCAGTCCAAGCCAAATCAAGGTCACGGTAAGATGAAAGGTGGAGTTTACCCCTTCTGAGCTTGAAGAATATATTTTGCATTTGGGTCTGGGGTAGAAGATGTTGGCTGTGCTAAGGCCGAATTTGGGAGAGGAAGGCTAGAGTGGATCAGGTTGACTGACTTTGAACAACCTGTACCCTGTTTTATATTGTTGTGTTCAGTGTGCTTTGCCATATTGACAGGAATGGAAGCTTCACCCTGGAATTTGTTACTGTGTTGGATGTATCTTGGGGATCTTATTTTTTTCCAGATCTTAGTGGCAGCACCCAGCCATCCTTGCTTGATCTCAGTGAAGCAGGGTTAACCTGGATAGTTCTTGGATGGGGGATTACCTGGAAATACTGGGACAATTGGGTAGACTGGGAAGTTGGAAAAACTCCCTGGAAGAAGGCAGCAGAAGATACGTATCTGCTGTGCCAAAGAAACGACATGGGTGTGCCCATGAATTTACCAGATATCAGGTTTGACTTGAAAGAGACTTCATGTATGTTAGGCTCCAGGATGCAATGGTTACTTACATGGTTACTTGAAAAATGTGTGTGGTAAAATAAATACAGGCTCAAGAATAAATAAATGTGGACAATGCAGAAGAGAAGGACCAGCAGAAAGGTAATACTTCAGGATGGTTTGATCATAGAGGCAATAAATGAGAATTGCATTGCAAAACAATTTTTTGAAAGGAGAATGAGCTGGTCAAGAGGAAGGAGAAGACCGAGAAAGTTCTGATTGGGGGAAGTTGATGAGATCCTGAGAAAAAAGAAGTGGGAAGTTTAAGGATTCCCTTGCCCCCAGTACAGAGGAATTAATGCTCATTTCTGTTGTTTTGGGCAAAGCTTGAAAGGACTTTAAAAGAACAGAGCGAGTAGGCAAAGTTGAGCTCTGCAGAAGGAAGGTTCCTTGAGTGCCTTTGCTGGATAGCTGCCCACCTTCCAGATAACTACAGTCATCCTGCCTACCTCTGCAGCTTTAGAGCTGGAAGGAGGGAAACCAGATGTTCACCATACTCATCCCACAGTTGCTCTGGTAAATCTGTTGTTTGAAGACTTGGATGTAAAACAGGCAGCTTGAGGTGCCCAGCCCTTGTCTGCGCAGTTCCTTATTGTCCTTTTGTTTCTGGGTTGCCTCAGGTTTGGAGTACTTCACTCTGTGGAAGTTTCAGCCAAAGGTGGCTTAGAAAATGGGGAGCATGATGGCTGCATGGACTCTGGGGAAGAGGAGGCAGAGAAGGAGGCAGCTGTCCATTCTGAGGACCCCTGGAAGGAAGTAAACCAGGCCATGGATCCCCCTCCTGAAGGTAATGAGATTTGGGGGGGTGCATAGCTGGACCTCTGGAGCTTTTGCTACGAGTCAAAATAGCTGCCAGCCTGCACGTCCTTACTGTGGCTCTACAGTGCTCGTATTTCTCAATGCTGCCAGGTTGGAGACTTGAGGGCAGGGTGGGCAACTGCCACAGCGCTATCCACTGCCAAGCAAAGGGAGATGCCTGCCTTTAATTCAGTTCCCCTGATTTCTCTAAGCATGGTCTGCTTGTTGTACATAGATGGGAGATCTGTTGAAGCTGGTGCAGGGGACTAACATAGGTTGGGATTGAGCAGACAGTGCCACACCATGCACTTGATAGAGATGCCTACCTCTTGCAGTCCAAGACAGGACCTGTTCAACATGGTTGCAGCCTCTGGAGGATTTTTCTGCATTTGCATGCCCGTCCACTGTGAAATAGTTGCTTCCACTGTTTTTTTCACAAGTAAATGGAAGATCTCTATATGGACAAAAGTTGATTCCTAGCAATTAGTGCCACTAAAATATTGTTATTGTCCATTTCACTTTACAAGCTTCAGAAAACTGAAATCCCGTTTCTACCAGCTTGAAGTCTGGATTCAGGCTTAATTGCAAGGCTCTTTCTAAGAAAGAGTGATACCAAGACTTAGGCAGCATGTTGTATTTAACGTTGGTACAGTGGAATAACTGTCAAAACCAGCATGTAATTTTTAAGGCGTTTTTTATCATAAGAAACTCACTGTATGGAACAAACACATCCAACTGACTTCTTATGACCCTGTTCAGTTTCAGTGGCTTGACCAAACCTGGCTAAGACTGATGTTCAGATACTCAAGCTCTTTGCCCGTCCCTTGTAGAAAGTCATCCAAATGTGGCTGTCATCCTTCTAGTAATAGTGGTGCCTCTGAGGCAAGAATAAAGACTCTTGGCTAAAGTCTTGCGAGTCAGGCAGAGGATCGGATCCTGCGTCCAGCAGAGCCCGGCAGGTCCATGAAATAAGTGGCTGAAACGACTGCATAGAACAGGAAAGAGTAAACAGTGAGGCAACAGATTTGGAAAGAACCCAAAATGCTGGCTGTTTTCCTATATTCCAGGTTGTTAAAGGGGAGAGGGAGAGGGGGAGAGAGAGAGACACACACACACACTTGGGATGACATGACACCTCTAGATGTGGGGATGGGGGTTCCGTGGCTTTGCAGAATCTTTGCCAACTGAGCAATTCTGGGTTGCATGGTAGAGTTTCTGACTGGTCAGGCCTGTTAGAACCACTTAGCCTTCACTGGATGAAAAACTGTGTCTTTTGTGTCTTGTAGGGTCTGGATGGAGGACAGCACTTGAGCCCGTGAAGTCCAAGCCTCCAGCCTCTTGGGTGGCCACAGACATAGGGTCCAGTGTGTGGGATTCGGTAACTCCCGGCATGAAAGCTTCTGAAGAGAGAGGCTGGGCCAAGTTCACTGACTTCCAGCCTTTCTGTTGGTAAGTGGGTAGGATGCCCAGCCGTACATGCCTGCCAGGCCCAGAAGAGTCCAGTCTGGAAGGAGGAGGGTATGTCATCAAGCAGTTTGTCTTCCCGGTGGCTGCCAGAAAGGAGCTTAGGGATGCTCCGAAACTGAGCAGGAGGAGAGCTTTCTGCTGCACGTTGCTTCCGGCTACAGAGGAGGGCCTGTTTCCAGCCGCCATTACATGGCTCATGGTGTCTGTGTGTCCAACCCAGTGCCCGTTGAGGCCCCTCAGTCCTTCTTTGTACCTGCTCATCCAGTTTGGGCAGAGGGTGTAGTATTCTGAAACATTGGGCAGCTCTGTTTGTTAATTAAGAAATGAAACCTTCAGGACCACTCTTGGTAGGAATCCGTCTCATGGCCCTGGTGGGAGGGAGCAGAGGACATTATCTGAAACTGCCAGAGGCAGACAATGAGTTAGATGGTGGATACTGACTTCCTCTGGATCATCTCAGGGCAAACCTTCTGGTTGCTAATTCAAGGTTTGGCCCTTTCGGTCACTCTTACTGTGGAAGTCTCCAAAGGATTACAAAGCATTCCAGTCCATTTGGGCAACTGTTACTGTTGATTCAAAGGAAGGGTGACGCAGTGTGTGCTTACAGTAGGAAATGCCTCCTCTTTTCCAGCAGTTTGCAGCCCATGTCTTCGCCTCTCCTGAGCACCCCCATGGCTTTCTCTCTCCTCCATCTAGGCATTTTTCTGCGGTGCTTTTGCACAAAGACAGTTCAGGGCAGTTCAAGAGCAGTGTTTTGGGCTGCGGCAGCTGCCTTTCAGCAGCTGTTCCAGGCATGAGAAGAAGAGCCAACTGGCGTGTCTTGCCACCAGTGTGTGCTCCTTTTCTTTCTGGGTGGGCAGGTGAGGGCAGCTGGTGTGGAGAGAGGAGGTGGCTGAAGGTGTAGAAGCAACTGTGGCTAAAGCAGGTTAATTCAGAGTGCTTCCTGTTAGGTACCGCCAGTTGAGACTCTAGGCAGCCGTCTCAGGCTTTCCCTTAGAATGACTGCCCTGCAAGCATTGCGGGGAGAGATTTTGTCTCTTCTGTGGCACAAAACTGGAGGAGGTATTTTGTTTCCCAAGGCCGCCCAGAGTGCCTACCCCATAGCTGCTCCAGTATTCTGCATAGGTATCCTCTTGGCTGCATTTGGGTTTCACCCAAGGAGCTGTGTGCAAGACCAGAAACACACAACTCTCAGAGACAGCCTTTGATACCTTTTCCCTTCCAGCTCTGAAACAGCTCCCAGGTGCAGTTCCCCCGTGGACAACGAGAACAGCGGTTCCGAAGGAAATCCCAAGCAGAGCCAAGACGAGAACTGTAAGTGGCCACCGTCGCCCTAGCGGTCATCCCTTCGGCAAGGCAGGAAGGGAAACTCTTGGCAGGGCCTTTGGTGTGGGTCAGCAGACTTTGCCAGGTGCTGTGCCACTGGATATGTTCTGGGATTCCCTTTTTCTGGTGCAGGGTGTCTTGGACTTGGGGGGGGCAGTACTTCCCTGGGAGTCTGCTGGAAATCCCTCCCTCCCTCCCTCCCTCCCTCCCGCTGAATGCCAAGGATTCCAGCCGCTAGCTTTGCCTGGCTGCTGCCTGCCTTTCTCCTCTGGGACTGTTGCCTGTTGTAAGAGGCAAGAAACCTATTTTAGATATAATAACACTTGGCCTCCACCAGCTGGCAGCTCAGGAGCTTGAGCTACATTTTAGAACACTGATGGTCTTTTAAGCAGGGCTTAGCAGAAATTTAGAGTAGTTCTGCTAGGAACCCCCTAAAAGGTTATTGAAAGAGTGGAATGGCTTCAAAAGAAAGCAGAGTCCTCAGCACTGCCGAAGGCATTATAGGTGAGAATTAGCCAGTGGTCCCCATAACTGGGCTCTGGAACAGACAACAACTTGCCCCACCCCACTGTGAGATGGCTTTCTGAAGGCTGTCTGTGCAACTGGCCCTGTCATATCTCTGATGCTCAAGTGCTCCAGTTTCTTCTTAATTTCTGAGTTTGCCAGCTATTTTAAGGGAACCCACAAAAAGAGCTGATGCTGTGCGTGTGCATGTGTGGTCTGGTGCACTGACCTGCTGTGGGGGAGAGTCTTGCATGATGGGGCATTGCGTGCTTCTCCCTGTACAGTGAGTGCTGCCTCCCCTTGCGTCTGGAACGTCTGTGTGGCACGGAAGGCACCCTTGGTGGCCTCAGACAGCAGCTCCTCTGGTGGCTCAGACAGCGAGGAAGAGGAAGAGATGGCCAATGTGGTCACAGAAACCATCAGCACAGGTTCAGGCCAGGAAACCGTCAAGCTGACTGTGGATGCTAAGAACGAAAAGGCCCTCTTTATCAGGTGCGGACGTGGTTAGCAGGGGATTGGTGGCGAGGGCAGGAAAGTCCTGACCCCTGGCCCAGAGGCACTCTGGATGTCTGGGCAGGCCCCCGATCCTGGGCAATGAGTTGAAGTCAGGCTTGTGGCACTGAGCAGCCAGGGAGGGGCACATCTGCCTTCTTGCCAGTGGCCCACTCTGCCTAGGCAGAGGGGATGAGGAAGCTTCAGAGGAGAAAGCTCCCCGGATCAGGAGAACTGATGGGTGCAATCTGGTGGATTCAGTCATTTGTGCTCCACCTTATATCAGCAGCCCACTTACAGAGTGAAGGAGTAGAAACCTCTTCGGAAGGAAGCCCAGCAGATTGAATGCTCTTAAAGCCGTTTGTGGCCCAGAGACTTTGGAACAAAAAGCAAGCTTAGAAAATTATTTCCTTCCCCTATAAATAAATTACCAACAGAGATTAGAACAGCTTGTATAGCAGCAGAAGGTGGTGATACTCTGATCAGCTCCAGAGTGGAGGTGGAACCCAAGGAAGACACACGGAAATGCCTCCCAGGGATCTAACCTCCCAGGAGCCCTTTTCCTAGGAGTAGCTCCAGTTCCATCCTTCCTCTGTACTTGAAGTGTTATTGTGGCTCCCTCAAACTTTTCTTGGAAGGAGTGTGGTTGTGGATTATTGAGGGGGGCATCCCAGGTGAACCGTTTTATTAAGAAGGCTTTAAAAGGAAGAAGCAATCAGGCAATGATAGTCAGAGCAGTGGGTGCTTTTCCATTGTCTTAGAACAAGAAGTCTCATGGGCTCTAAAAGATGAATGGGCTTTTTGAAGCACCCACCTTAATGTAGAACTACAATATCTGACATTCTGAATTTCCTCTGCAAGAATGGACCTGGAACTCCTCTAATAACTGTGGCTCTAATGTCATTGATCAAGAACTGTTATAGACAAGGAGGCAACCTTTGGGCAAGCCCAGGCTGGCCAACCAGGCCATTAAGTAGGCTGGTGACATTGTCCAGCAGGGACAAATGTGCATTTAGCTGGAGGTGAAAACAAGTGGAGCTTTTTGTCTTTGTCTTCTGGATCTCTCCTCTAGTAGATTGGTCCTAGGAAGAAACCTTGTCCTTCATTATCCATTTCATCCATTGCATTTGATTAGGGTTGTAGCTGAAAATATGCCAGGTCCACCAAACTGAAAAAATTGATACGATTGTGTCAGAAGATTCATTGATTGAAAGTGGATTAGATGCTATTTTGAGGAAAAATAAGAAGTGTATAGGTCTGTTAAGGAGTATTAATTTTGAAGACTGTTACTTCTCAGTTGGGGATAATATCGCTCCAAATACCAGATTCAGGAAAACAGTGGTGGAAGAAGGGTAGGTCTCCACCTCTGCTCATACGTACTCCAGAGACATCTAGTTTATGATGTTTAGTTTAGTTTAGACCATTTATTTATTTATTTATTTATTTATTTAATTTTTATTTATTTATTTATTTATTTATTTATTTGTTTGTTAGATTTATATCACAACATCTTACTGGAGTTGAAGAAGGCAACTGTAGAGCTCCATCATTCAGTTTTTCACTGCATTGGGTTTTGGCTCTTCTTATGTCCAGATAGGCAATATTGTCAGTGAGTTTCTAATATAAGGTGGGGCTTTTATGACCAGCACAAATGAGGCTGTTTGGATCTGCAATGGCCAGGCCATGGTTGCTCTCTGTTCTTTCTTTTGATCTCTGATGGCGCATCCCTGGGGTGGTACGGCTAGGCTTGAGCATGTTATGGAGAGACTGTGCCTTGGGTCCCTGGGAGAAGGAGTCTGGGGTCCTGAAGGTTGGTCTGGCCAAGGAGGAGCAGCATGTAGGTTGGTTTTCTCTCCTGGAAAGAGGCTTTCCTCTTCTTTTCCTTGTCCCTGGGACTGTGGTCTGGGAGAAATCAGAGCCGCTTTACTGCCTTCTGACACATTGGGCTGTTATCAATTCAAAGCAGGCTCATCTTTGTCCCTGGGCTTCTGCTGCAGTAGAGGTCCTAGATGCAGTCTGGAGTTGAGAGCAGAAGGCAGGGAATGGAGTAATGCTACTTTCAGGGGGGAGGGAGGGAGGGAAAACATCCAATTGTGTCTTCATCAGATCCATCACAGAATGTTTTTTAAAAGCAGGAGCAGCACTTACTCAGGTGTCACCCCTGTCTTTGTCAGTTGTATAGTCAACTACTCTTCTCTGTGACAGGAGGGGCCTTTGCTCATTTAAGCCTGGGTGGATGCACATTGCAGGTTGGGATTTGCTCATGGAATGACTGGAGAAGGTTCTGGGTCCCTTAGATTTATGTGAGGAACAATCTGCTTCAGATCAGGACTTTTGGCCTTTTCAGCCAGAACCCCCTGGGAAAAACAGTTCTTCTGTAGGATGCTGAACTCAGTGGTTTTCTGCCTGTGGTGGGATTTATTTTGGCTGGGGCCATCTCTTAGGGGAAGACTGCTCCATGGCAGATCTCTTCCTTCAAAGAAGTCTGCCTGAATCTCTTGAAATTATCCCTCTCCAGGATGGGCTCCTATATCTGAAGCTGGCCAAGGGAAGGAGGGGTCAGAAGTGGGGTTTTACAGTCATTTTTTATCTCTCTCTCTCTCTCTCTCCCTCCCTCCCTCCCTCCCTCTTTCTCTCTCAGAATAATTAGGCCTGCAGTTGGAGGGTATGTATACCAGCAACTCTGCAGGGTTCGAAACATCCACTTGACAATTATACTCTCCTTTAATGGCCAAAATTTGCAATGACGGCTGAAATCCCCAAACACTTCAAAGAATAACTTTCACAAAATTTAGAAGGCCCCAATTTTTATGACTGAAGTTAGATTGAAACTTCTGGCACTCACATTTTGTGCCCAGTGTCAACAGGAGCTGGCAGATTGAGCAGTAGCTTACAGCCTTATGATGTGCTCAAGATGAGCCAGGCTGACCTTGCTGCGCATTGGTTGTGGTGTGCTACCGCACATCCAAGCTTGAAACAGACCAAGTGTTTAATGTTTCCTCTCACGCAAGTTGCTCATGGCTGTTGCACATATAATTAAAGATGGGAAATTAACCTGACTTCTTCCATATTTTGCTCAGCTGATCTTCTGTCTTTGCATGAAAGTTACCTATGAAAACAAAATGTTAAAATGAGAACAGATTTAAACTTCGCAATAGTATGGTATGATTTGAATGCTTTTTTCCATGTGGAGCCATGGCATCCTAGAGTATGTATCCCCCATTCATTCTTGAGATGGGGTTAGAAAGAATTTTGATGATGCTTTTGCTAGGAGGACATGCCACCTTTCCTGGTCCCAACTTTGCCTTGCTTTACAGAGCATGCACACACTTTCCTCCTCCTCAGGTGACCTCAACATGGTGGATCTTTGCTGCTTCTCTTTTTCCTTTCCTTTCTCTCTCTCCCCAGGCCATCAAGTGAATGGACAGCAAGCCATTATCCAGGGATGTGTTGGAGGCCCCCCCATGTCCTCCTCTGGAGATGTTGGCCAGAGCTGTATCCATACTGGTACAGACACTGCTTCTCTAGGGAGGTGGATGGCCTGGGTACCAAAAGGGATGGATGCTCAGTCCCCATCTTTTCTCCAACTTCATCAACTGGCTCTGCCATGTAATCTCCCCCTTGTTATCCCCCTAACCTTCTACTACATAGTTCCCAGGAAAGAATATAACATACCAATTTGGCTGGAGCCTCTCTGGACTAGGATTGCACCAGTCATCACCCTCCCTCAAAGGTGCAAAAGCCATTTTGGCTCTTCCCAACTGAATTGAACTGCAGGAGGAGATGGAGGAAATGGCACTGGTCTCTGGCCCCCTTATCTGAGGCTCAAGGTACCATCGCAGGAGGAAGGGCCAGTCAACCCAGCAAGGGAGGGATGCCCAGTCACCATCCTTTACAATTGTGACACTTCAAGATCAGTAAGGGAGGAGGAATTGCTGAAGCAGACCAGTGGCTATTCTCCACCAGGTAACTCTTCCAAGAATTAGATTTCTACCAGCTTCTCAGGAAATTCTGGAGGCCTCAAGGTATCAGAACTGTTTGTCCCCAATAATGGGCCTACAGGTAACAGAGATGTTCCTGGTGGCCAGGAATCCCACCTCATGCCTCCTGTTCCTCAGAACATTCAACAATATTCTGGTGGCAGAATCAGAGGTCTCTGGAACAATGAAGTGTGGCTCCTCCCTGGTTGTCAAACTCTATACCTTCTTCCATATACCATAAATTGTCTCAACTCACTACCTAGTAGACTTCTTTGCGGCAGCACTGCTGGGGATCATAATAAGGTCTATCAGAGGACAGATCCAAAATCCTACCCCACAGCAGAGCTCAAAAGGCTATAGTCCTACTCATAGGGCCTTCCTCACTACCTCAGTTCTTGCAGGAACTTATGGAAGTTCTTGCAAACTCAACATATCTGGACAGAAGAAGCTCAGACAAGGGATGAACAAACTGCCAAAGACCACTGCCTTCATGGCAGATGCTGGTCTGAACAGTTCTCAGTCAAAGCCATGTTGGCCATCAGAAGGCAGTTGTGGCTGAAAAATTGCCACAGAGATTCCAAATCAAAGACAGTTCTGATACAGTGTTTGTTCAAAGGGAGCAAGCTTTGAACAAGAGGGTCCCCTAGGTGAGGTTCTCATGAAAACCAAGGAAAAAAGAAAGCTGTGCATTTAACCAACACAAACTGTAGGGTAAGGACAGCAAAATGTTAGGCTAAACTTTCCGTTGCTTTTGCCCCTACCACATGAGCAAACCCTGGGACCACAGAAAGCATAGATCATCCAGACGAAGGGCAAAGACCCCAAGACATAGCATTCTTGTGGGTGGGAGGCTAATGTATTTTGCTTATCTATGGATGCATTTAACATCAAAGGCATAGGTCCTAAAAACTTCTTTGCATGGCTATAACATAGAATCCTCCCAAGTTCACTTCATTCCATCAACAGCTCACAAGTGACTAAATGCAGTCTGATCCTAAATGCCATAAAGCACCTACAGAGCCTACAGGTGTTCCAGCTGGTCATATGAGGCAAGAAATTCTTAGGCTCATATCCATATTCTTAAGTGTTTCAGAGAAGAACATGAAATGTTGCATTATTCTGGATCAGCAGTGAGTGACAATTGCACTAGATACTGTAAGATCCAGATGGGGATCTGAGATCTGTTACAGAATCAGTGGTTAAATACTCCAATTCATCCCTCCTACAGGACATTCCTAAGGTTTGAATATCAGGACTCTCACAGTTCAAGTCCTTCCATTCTGTCTTACATCAGTTCCCAGACTGTTCATGAAAGTGATGGTGTCTGTGGTAGTTCATCTTGGATCCTAGAGAATATATCTGTACCCCTGCTAGAAGACCTATTAAGCCAACACCCGTTGATCAAGCAGAAGGATATTAGCACTGTGAGGTGGACTTTTGTGGACCTGGGATTCCTGGTCAACAAGGGCAAAGGTGTTCTTCAACCAAAACATAGCCTATAGCGCCTCAGTGCCATTCTAATAGAAAGTGGCACGATTTCCATACAGCTGTGTCAGAGTTTCAGATTAGACACTTAGACTTCACGATACTCACCAGTCTCCAGACCAGATCACGGAGTTAGAAGATTACCTGCTCCAGCCTCTTGCTTAGTGCTTCACTAAAGCATCTCTGACATGACCAGCCTGTTGAAAATGTCCAGTGAAGAACTCCTGTCCTCTCTGGGAAATTCTTATCTTCCCAGATGCATTGTAATATAGAAATTCTACCCTCGAGTCTCTTCATTTTTTTTTTCAGTAAGGACATAAACTTGCAGCAGGTGTAGTTTGGGTCCTCTTCAGGCAGGAAGACAAATACTGCACACAGTTTGAAAAAGACAGTGCTTCCCTTGGTGTCTGTATTGCTTGCAGTCTCCCTCACCACCTATGCTAGATGTTTGTCTGCATAGACTGAGTACTTGGGCAAGATTCTACTCAGGTGCCCTCTGGTGGATGCATCTCCCCTTCCAGAGCTTAATAATCTAGAGTTTCCAGAGTTACCTGATGAGCCTCATGAGGATGAGGAGCTTCCTTGATGGAAGATTTTTCCAAGAACAGGAACATACAGTCCTTTGACCCAGTCCAGCTAATCACAGATGCCAGCCTCAGAGGATGAGAGGTACATTGTCTGGGTCAAGTAACCAATAGAGTCTGATGGAAACCCAGAACAAGTTCTGGGACTAAGCAGCATGACTAGCTCTGACTGCATTTCCAAATGTCCTAAAAGGCCAAGTCCTCCTCATAATATGAGCTTACATCAGGAGAAAAGGAGGAAGCATGTCAAGATAACTGATGAAGGAAGAAGCCAAACTCCTGTGCTGGGCCAAGCAAAAATTTGTCATGCAGTACGTGTCTAGGGAACCCACCACATGGTTGGATTGGCTCAACTGTGAACACCTGGAGCCTCAGCTGTTTTCAACCAACTCATGTTGATGTTTGGGAGGCCAGCAGTGGAGCTTGCAATCTCAGACCTGTTGCAGAGTGACCCAATCTCACGTTTCCCAACACATGGAGCAGAGGCAGCAAGTGCGCTCACTGCCACCTGGCCCCAACGTGTACTACCTTTTCCCCATTCTCACTAGTCTCCAGGTTCCTGAGACTACTGCAAAGTCAGGGAGTGGAGCTGATTCTGATAATGTCTAATTACCTCAGAAGATTATTACTCAGACCTGGCCAACCTATTGACATCCAGACCAGGCAGCTTCTTGGCTTCACCAGATCTGCTGAACCAGGACAGATTCAGCTACCCAGATCTCAGCTGGTTACAGTTACATGGAGATGAGTACCATCTTGTCAGCCTGGGATATTATACACACTCTCCTAGCATTCTGAAGTGCTTTTACCACACACACACACATATGTTATTTGGCTAGCTTTCTGCTGATGGGCCAAAAAGAAGAGAACAATACCAATATACGCCTCTACCTTCCCAAGTTCTAGCCTTTGTACAGGAGGACCTTGACAAGGGGCTACAACAAAGTACTTCCACAAATAAGTGTCAGTTCTCTCTTCAGTCCCAGTGCTTGGTGTCCACCTTAATTAATACACTATAACGCTGGCCGGGACTTTACTTTTTCAGTATTCAAGAATCTGTTTTTACCCCAGGCTAGCATTAAAGAATACCTTCCTGGAAATTAATGTTCTTGCTTCCTTGGCTTGCCAGCTATGTGGGGCTTGACAGGTGATTTTAACCAAGGAAGAGTTCTACAACAGCCTGTTGGACACCAGATCAACCTGGGCAGAACAGAGGAATTCAGAGCCTCAGCCACTTAGTCCTCTTCTGACCACCCCACCTGGGCCTCAGTGTCAGTCACAGTCTCCAGGAGGATCAGACTTGGAGCAGGTTAGCCAGCCAGCCTCAGAAAAAGTTGGCCCTGCAGGGAGATGTGGCCCCTCCCTTCCATTAGAAGCACAGCCACTTTGGCTGACCTTAACGCCACCACCCCAAGAAGATGGCTGTGGGGCTGCCACATGATTCCCAGAGTCTTCTGTTATAAAGCAGTGTGAATTTAATGCTCAGACATTCAGCAGGACAACACTGTAGAACTTTGTTCCAGTAGGACCCTAGGCTTTGCTAAGTACAATGCCCTGGCTGTGCTATAGGAAAGCAGTTCCTCAGACTTACAACGAAGGTCCTTTTTCTACAGCAGAGTCAGATCATTCAGACAACAGGTATATTAAAAAAAGGGAAAGGGAACCTGACCAGGTTTCCAACCAAATGTGTACAATCTGTTTCACTTTTCTTCCTACGTTTCTTTCCATTGGGCGGTCTTTCCAGCTCATCTTTCCAAACTGGGGAAAGGAGAAATTTCCTCCCTCCAGAAGCATCATCAAAACCTTTCCTAATTGCCTTCAGTGAAAGGGTTACTCTCATTCTCGGATGCCCCGTCTCCACTGTTACAGAAGGACCTTCATGATAAGTGCAGAGTATCCTTAGAATAGGAAGCAAGTTCTAGCTACCTGTTTTCAACATGTGGCTGAAATTATCCTTGGAAATGTTGCTTTGTGATCATGAAATGTTGCTTCTAGGGAGCATGCAGGGAGAAAAGATGGCTGTCCTTACAGCATGGCAGCTCTCTCTCTCCCCCCCTTTCTTTGTGTATCATTATCATAGTTACTGTGAACTCTGTAAACATAGAAGTGGATCTATAGCTCAGAAAGGATCTAATTGGAGTCATAAATTTTTAGAGTCCTCCTGAAGAATTGTGTAGGAGGTCTGTTTTTTATCACCAAACGTTTTCTTTTGGTTGCATTAAACCCCTTTGCTGAAACGGCTCTTGAGCAGGAGTTTGAAAAGATCCTCCAAACCCAGGGTTTTGGCTGGGGGATGTGTTTTAGGGGAACCACACGTGGAAGAGCCTTGATATGTCACTTGTGCAGCCATTATATCCTCCAGGTCAGTGCATCTCTCACTCCCACAGCCATAGTTTTGCTGCTGCTGCTGCTGCTGCTGCTGCGGGAAGAGTTGGCCATACTCATATTTCTTTACCAGGACAAAAGGGCTGTATTGTCCCTGTGGATGTTTAGAGCTCTCCTTTTGAAAAACAGTTGCTTTTTGCGCTTGCTTCTTCCTGAACCCGCATGACATACAGAGATTTCATGTTCTTCCAGCACCAGCCCCGTGCGTGCGTGCGTGCGTGCATGCAGCATGATCCCCAGCCAGCTGATTCTTCTGCCTGCCTCAGCCAGACTGCTGGTTTGCCCACTTGCCAGCTGATCTGTTCATCCCCTCACCCTGCTGACAGAACGTCTGCATCCAATACTCCGCTTCTTATATACATCCCCTTTTGATGTGAGCTCTCAGCTCCTCCAGAATCATACCTGAGTGGAGCTTGGTGAGATATGAAAGGTGGCACTGTCGATGAGCAAAAAGAGCCAGGTGCTGTTCTTGGAGCCATTTTGCTGAAGTGCAGGGCAGCTCTAACGTGGCAGGGAAACCTGCCAGTTGTCTTCAGCTGAGCCTTGCTTGAAAGTGTTGGCTCCAGGTCGAGGAAATAGCTTGGCTTGCTATGCCTGTGGTTTGTATCCACGTTGAGTGCTCTGTTTCCTCTGAGTTTGCATCTGAAGAGATGTGTTGCTTTCCTCTTAATGCCTGACTGATGGTACAGCAGAACCTCCTGCCACCCCTTTCAGATTCCAGCCTGGTCCTAATACCAGTGTTCATTGTTGTTGACTTGTTTTGTGTGTGAGAGCAAGGTGGGGAGCACGGAAACAACAGCAAGGGTTTCTTGCCATCTGGAAGTCGAACTGAACCGAGATGGTCATCCAGTTCTGGAATGTCATTGACACTTAAGAATTTCAGCTTCCTGCTTCTGCAACTATCTGGGTGGAGCTTTCTCTTGAAAAAGACATGGAAATAAGTACTTTCCTTTTCCCTATAGTTTATAGAATCACAGAACGTAAAAATTGGAGGAGACACGGGAGATCATCCAGTCCAGCCTCCTGTCCTGTGCTGGAGTCTACTACTACAGCATCCCCAACAGATGGCCTCCCAGCCCCCATTTCAACCGTTCCCACAAAGGACAGTCCACCTCATCCCAAAGCACTCTGTGCTGATGCTGAATAAGTTTTACTTTTAGGAAATGTTTACTGATATCCCAGCAAAACCCCTTCCGTGTCATTTCAGCCCCTTGTTTTGTGGTCTGCCTTCTGGGACCACCCTGAGCCCTTCTGCCCTGTTTTCTGCGTGGCAACTTTTCAGATACTTGAAGCAGCTCTCATGTCTCCCTGCAGTCATCTCTTCTCCAGCTTAACCAAAGGCTTCCAAACTTTTCTCATAAGGTCCCTTACCATCTTGGCTGCTGTCCTCTGGTAACACTCCAGTTTGTCAAGTCCCTTCCTTAAAGGTGATGGCTAGCCCACGCTATTGTACTTGTGGTCTGACACACGTAGGCTTTTTTGCAGCTGCTGCACATTGTAAGCTGATGTCCAGCTTGTGATCCATCAGGACCCTCAGATCCTATTCATATGTACTGCTGCCCACTCTCTTCCCTTGCATCCTATATTCCTGGTCCCTTTCCTATTTCTTTCCTATCCTGTCTTTTTCAAAGCTGTGTTGAATCGAGATGTGCTGTGTCTACATCATTCTCATGGGCTGACTAATCAGTCAAAAAGGAGATCAGGTTAGTCTGCATTATTTATTCTTGATAAACCCATTCTTTTCATTTGCTTTCTATTCTCTTGAGTACCTTCTTTCCTTCACACTTCAGCTTTTTTGTGTTTTTTTCTATAGATCTTAGCTACTTGGTGGTTTACCTTTTGAGTGATTACCTTCATGTTCCTTGTCTTATACATTGTAGGAAGAGAGCTCTATTAGTCTCTGGTGGTAAAAAGAGTTTGGTAGCATGTTTTCTGACTAACAAAATTTATTAAAAGATATAAGCTACAGCTAGATGAATAGAGTGGCTAGACCAATGTAGCATTTAAATGGGGGGGGGGATTCAGGTGATTATGTAAATGCAGGTTACATGTGAGACACATTCCATGTACCTTCTCAGTTAACAGTCATCTAGATCATTGGTTCTCAACGGAGGCGGTACCATCCCCCGGGGGGCGGTGGGAGGATGCTGAGGGGTGGTGGGCATGTTTTGGGCGGTAGAGAGGCAATGAGCATGTTTTGGCATTCGAACTTAATTTTAAAACTCCCAAAAAAATTTATTAAATCGATTATCCGGTTTACACCATTTGTACCAGCAATAAAACAAACTTACGCGACGGCTGCCCTCACGCACTTCTAAGAACGGTGAGACGAATTTGTATTCTAGGTAGGCTGATCTTGAAGAACTCGACACTACGATTCTTCTCCGATCCCAACTAGCACAGCGCATGCGTCAGCTGTCTTCCCGCATGATTAATCGCAGTGCGTGCGTTGAGCGTCCTTTCAATATAAACGTTTGATTTGACCCGTGTTTCTTGAGTTGCTTTTCGTTCGCTTCATTTCTGTTTTTTCCCCTCAGTTTCGATTTACTTTCATTGTTTATTTGGCCAGTCGGCTAGATAAGTGCGGTTATTAGTTCTTTATCGTGGTTGTGAATTATTAATTTTGAGAAACTAATGAAACTTTGAAAGCCAGCTTCCAGAATGGTGATCGTCTCACAGAATTTTGGCTTCAAAGTAACATCAATCGCCTTTACCCAGGACTGTGGACTATCATTAAAAAAAATTTTAGCGTATTTTTTTGCTGTTTTTTTAATTACCTAATTAAGAATAAAGAATTTTTAAACATTAAAAAAGCATTTGCAAAACAAATAAAATAAATAAAATTAAAAATTAAAATTAAAAAACGAGCATCAAAAAAATAAATAAACGTTATTTACAGCATTTTGAAATAAACGTATTTACATAAAAGAGCATTTAAGCATTTTTTTTTCATTAGTCATTTTAATTTTAATAAAAGGAATGCAATTACTTTCCAGAGAAAAAGTATCGAGTTAAATCAAACAAATTTGGTGTGTAAGTCTACTGAAAAAAATTACTTAAAATTTTTGCCTTTTATAATTCAGTAACTCCTCCCCCCCCATACCCTAAATTACAGGATTTTCACAAAGGGTGGCATTGAAAAATTTTCCGCTCCTTAGGGGGGTGGCAGCTTCAAAAAGGTTGAGAATCACTGATCTAGATGCTTAGCTATTCTGTGGATCTGATGAAGTGAGCTGCAGCTCACAAAAGCTTATACCTTTTAACAAAATTTGTTAGTCAGAAAAGGTGCTACTAGACTCCATTTCCTATATACACCCTTTTAGCTCGAGTGAAAGCTCCCTGTGCAACTACAGCTGTTTCCTGAGCGGCTCTTCATTTTCAATACCTGTTGGAATGGTACTTTGAGAAGTTCCAAACATGGCATTCCATCTTGTATTTCTCCTTTAAGCTTGAAACGTGTGTGCGCATGTAGGACTATGCTCAAGTTTCCTTTTCTGAACAGTCTAGAACCTCAAAGTCACATGGTCATTTCCTCCCAAAATCCCCAGAGCAGTTGTTTCCCCTTCCTTGCATTCTTACCCAAATGCTTTGGACAGGAACCCTGCATTTCAGTTTCTTGGGTCTCAGTACCTGTGTGCGCTACTTCCACATACAGTGCCACACCTCCTCTTCCCCTTTTGTTTGGCCTATCACTTTTGAATAAGTTCAGTCCTTGCATTCAGACCATGAGTTTTGTCCCTCCAGTTTACAGTAATGCCTAGTAAATCATATTGGCCTTCTTATTTTAAGAATTCTAGTACTTCTTGTTTGTTCCCCATACTCTGCATTCACATAGAAACATTAATCCTTGGGTGACCTATTCCTTCCTGTATTTAAACACTCATTATTGGGTGCCTCAACATTCTGCATACAGTAACCCTATTCCGTTCCTAGTATTTCCATTACTTTCTGGGCTATCTTCTCCTTCTCTCCCCTACAGCATTCAGTTTAAAGCCCTGTAAATCAGGTTTGTAAGGTGCAGCCATCTCTTGTTAGGAGTCCCTCCTCTTATAAATGCATCCATGATGGAAGAATCCAAGCAATTTCCATTGGTCCTATCTGTCTAGTCAGTTGTTCATTTCTGTTCTTTTCTCTCTTCCTGGGCCTCTTCAACAGGGAGGCATGAAGAAAATACCACCTATGGCCAGTGCTTCATGGTCCCTTGCAGGGTGCTCAAGGCTGTATCTGGTGTGTCCCTTGTTCCCATGAGTAGGTGGGAAGGTCCATTCCCCTTTCTCCTGAATCAGTCTCAGAGATGGGGTGAGTGATGCCTGCCTGTTTCAATTATTAGCCTAGTTTGTCAGCCTAGCAAGGAGTTGAGGTGTTCCCTTTCTTTCCTGCCGGGCTGCTGCTGAGGCTGTGTTGACTCTTCACATAAGGTCTCCTGACCTTAACCTATCTTGATTCAGCCTTTTGTTTCTCACAGTGGCCAACCATATGCTTCTGGTGTGCTCAAAAGTAGGAGGTGGAGATCTACCCCATTGTCATCATTGTTCCTCTGCAGTTGGCATTAGGAAGCAGCCTGCCCACAACGTGAATAGATTTGCTAGATTTGTAGATCTGTCTTCCTTGAATGTTTCTAGCCCTCTCAATGGTTGAGTTATTGCTGAGTTTGCAGGACCCAGCACTGGTGTAATCTCTCACTCCTTCCCAGGAATTCATGAGATTGCTTCAGACGAAGAGCCAAGTTCATTTTCTCTAGTAGAATAGTTTGAGGCAATAGTTGATCATTTAACCTGAATTCAGTTCTTCTCACCCAGCAGTAACGACTCTGTGACTGTTGACAAGCTGGTGAATACTCTGAAGAGCGAACCTGCCCAGGCATTTGATGTTTGTCCAGGCTCTGCTGCTGCAGCCATCACACCGGAAGCCAAGAGGGACAGGTGAGGGCAGGAGCAGGTACGAATTAAAACCAGGTACTTTGCTACTTGCAGGCTGAATTTCTGTTGGTTGGGGATGGAGGCCAAACATGTATCTGAATGGGGCTTCGTAAGGAATACTGCTCTTTCAGTTATGGGTGGGGTGGGGCAAGGAGTAAGGTGAAAATCTGAGTTCAGTCGCTTTCTCGGATCTTAGCTGATCTCCTTGCACAGATCGATTCATGTGGCGGCTGCCCATCACCCTCTTGTGGAGAAGAAGGGTGAACCTGCGGTAGCCATTTTAGCCCCACTTGGGGCCCTTTGTGACTAAAATGTGGGTCTTGTCTAAAAACCTGCAGTGGGCCCAGAGCTGGTTAACAAGCACAGCTTTTGCATGTCCTGTGATGGAAGCAGAATGAGCCCACCACTGCGCAATTGCTGGTGGGGCTGCATTGTTAGAAGTGTAGATGCAGAAGGTTCTTACTGAGAATCAGGAAAGGCAAACAGAGGAGTCTTTGCTACTCCACATAATATGAGCCCTTCATCTGTATGTGGACAAGAATATTTCAGTTGATTTTGGGCCAGAAAATGGAATTAAGACAACTTGAGTTGCCTTGGCAAAAGCCGGAACCAGGAACTGGATCTAGGGAGTGCAGCCCTGCTACTTTTCTCTGACCTCTTGGCAACTATTCAATTATCCTTCGCTAGGGTGGATTTTCCTGGAGTACTTGGCAGGTTTGGCCCTTGAGACCATTGTTTTGGGTCCTTTCTGTCAGGTTCTACCACATTAAGTTAGTGGTGCAGAAATACAGTTGAACACTTCAGTTGTTAGTCTTTACTTGGGCTTCAGATGTCTGAACGATTGTCACATAGAGGAGAGAATGGACTTTTTCTCTATCTGTGTATTGTTGAAGGCTTTCACGGCCGGAATACGATGGCTGGTGTGGGTCTTCCGGGCTGTGTGGCTGTGTTCTGGAAGTTTTGTTTCCTAACGTTTCACCAGCATCTGTGACCGGCATCTTCAGAGAGCAGGAGCACAGACGGGAGCAGTTCTCTCTGTGCCCAGGATGATGTGACCCTTTTGTGGGTATTTATAGAGATCTGAAGGGGGGATTGGGTGTGTGTGGTGGGGGGCTTAGGGGGTGTGTGGGGGTGTGTGGGGTTGGGTTAACGAGTGGCTGCTTGTTTTGGTGTCAGAATGTGTGTGTATCTTCCTGGGGATTAGGCAGGGTTTTTTCTTCTATTGAGTTGTTAACGAGGGGCTGCTGGGGGTGATTATCATGTTCATTGTGTGAGCTGCTCACACATCCTGGTGGTTGAGCTGAGTTCGTTGACCTTTTGCAGGCTGTATTTTTCAGGATTGGTAGCCAGGTTTTGTTGATTTTTAGATTCTCCTCTTTTTTATTGAAGCTGTGCTGGTGTTTGTGAATCTCAATGGCTTCCCGGTATAGCCTACTCCACCCCCCCACCCCCCCTAACCCCCCCACCACACACCCCCAATCCCCCCCTTCAGATCTCTATAAATACCCAGACTCTCAGGGTCTGTTTCTGCATCTCTTTGATGGGGGCCGGAAGAAATGTATCTAGTGCAGGGGTTTTGAAACTTTTTCAGACTGTGGAACCCCTGATCAAGAGACAAAGTTCTAATGATAGAAAATTGGCTGTGTTGGAGTGAACTCTTTTTTATGTTGCATTTAGTCTCTCATGGAATCCCATTCAGTTCTCAATCCTATAATACAGTTTGAAAGCCCCTGATCTAGTGTACCAGCTGGGACTATTTTCGAGCGATCAGATCAGGCAACATTACAGGTACTACATTCCTCCTGAGGTACTGTTCAGTGAGACAGACAAGAGGGGACCAGTGTGGACTAGTGGTTAAGGTGCTGGACTAAGAGAAAGGAGACCCAGGTTCCAGCCAACCTCCACCACAGGGTTGTGGGGAAAAATAGGAAGCCCACCTTAAGCTCCTGAGCCAAAGGTACAATGGAAATCAGTGAGTAAATAGAATAAGGAACTTCACACAGAGTTTGGTCCTAGATGTTGCTGGTACTACTAGATGTACCACTAGATGTACACCACATGATTGGCTTTGAATGAGCGTTAGGTGGAAGATAGGCCTGTTGATGGCTATTTGCTGTAAGGAAATTACATCCTTTCAAGACCTCCTAGTTGGTCAGATATGGGCAACAGTAAGTTGGTTTGCAAGGCAGTCTTTGGATGGCAGATGCTAGCATACACAGAACACACACACACACACACATTAATAAAAATGCATTTTAAATAGTGAAATATAAAAAAATACAGCACCAGTATAGAAAAAAGAAAACTTAGATATATTATAGCAATTAAATAAACCAAAAATGACAAAGAAAAGAAAAAGATATAACAGTATGAAGTTAATGTAATTCTTAAGCTCATAATAATTAAGTTTAGATCATATATCAACATATTGCATCATCTTATTTTTAGAACACAGATTTTTCAAAAATAAATAGCAAACACATGTCCTGGATCCATTCCTTAAAATCAGGAGAGTAAGTTTCTTTTCAGTTGTATAAAATTATCCTCTTTGTCCTACCCCAAGTTCAATAGAACCAAAGCTCTTGATGAGATGACAAATTCCATGTTTTAGGAATGTAGTGCAACTCCGCATTGAGATCCTTAACAATAATATTTGTTCCCAAAATTATAATGGCATATGTAGTAATCTGAAACACCAAACAAGGCTATAGCTGGACAAGACCAAATCATGTGAGTTAACCCTCAAATTTCTTACAACACTGGCTGGAAATGCCTTTCTCATTTTCAAAGAATAGTGTTAAAATAATGTTACGTACAAATTACTAAGACAAGCTGAACCCATTCAACTATCCTGGGTCAGAGCAAGGTAAAGAAGGCAACTGTCTAGGAAACATGCATAGAACAGTGTGAAGTGCTTGAAGTAAAACTGGTTGTGCTTGTGGCACGCTGGCTACAATACACCAAAATTTTCCTTAACATTAGCAGGGAATGCTGCAGGTAGCGTGTGTATAACTGAGGCTGGTACCCCTCATCTGTACCTTCTGTGTCTTACAAAGAGACAGGCTATGGTCAGTTGTGGGAAACTGATACAGGTACAGATGGGTACCCAAATGGAAAAGGCTTCTTGTTTATGCCCACACACAGAACTCACACAGCCCTGTAGGGACACGAGAATAAACTATTCTCCCCCTTGTATTTCACACTGTGGAGGTCCCAGGGGAAGCTCCACAAGAGAGGGTGGCCAAGAAGAAGAGACACCCAGTTCTAGTTTACAGGCGTGAATTTATCAGTGGACAAAAAAACCCACTACAATTAGCAAGAAGCAGGTTAAGACAACAAAGATCACACTGTCATCTCCTTTTCTACTTTCTACTCACACTTATTCAGGCCAGCTCTCAAATTCTTCACTGCCTGTTACTCACTTCTGTAGAGTCTGATAGCAGGAACCCAAAACTTGCCGGTCAGAGTCAGAACTCGCTTGGACTCGCTCCTGCAGAGTCCAGTCAGGTATCTCCAAACAGGTTTGGGATGGGATAGGAAAACAGGTCAAGGGTAGAGATTGTGAACCTGCAGAAGTGGCACGTGCCTGGCCAAATGCAGTGAACTGCCCCAACTCTTGACCTTCTGGTCCTGCTGACTGCACCAGGCTGTTCTGGGGAAAATGCCCACTTAAATAAGGAGCCTAAAACACTTGGACGTGGATGTAACAAGTGTCTTTTATTGGCACAACCACAGTGATCCCTGGGCTCCTGGCCAAAGAAACGCAGAAGAGCCCCAAAGCCACAAGGTTGCAGGTTATTTACCTTCTGGAAATGATGCCAGGACTTATAAAAGCAGGATAAATTATGACACAACCTTTACTATAGGAATGTGGGATCTGATAACAAGAACATGGGGTGACTTTACTATGGGCTGACCCGGTGCCTCTCGCTCTTCTAAGGAGACTCCAAGCTCACCACCTTCTAACATAAACAGTGTCCTTTTTTGTACCCATATATTGGCTCCCTTCACATCATGGAAAAGACAGCAACCAGTTCCTCAGGCCGTTTCAGTTTGCCTAATATGTACTTCGGCATCATGTATGTAAGGGTGGAGTACTATTGGCTCCTGTAGAGAGTGAAGAGGATGACCTGGAGGGAGAGAGGGAAGATCCATTATCAAAGCAACAAGGAGGGACACGTTGCTTAAGTCCAGATGATGAGGGAGAATTATGAAAATGTCTCAGATAGACACCCCCCAATCCCCATGAATATAAAAGGGGGAGGAGGGGAAGCACAGCCACACTCGCAAGATTGTGTTACGAGACCCAGTCTAAAGAAAAGTGGTTTTTAGTCTTCCGCGGAGTCTGTTTCTTGATCTGGTCTGCCTTGTGGGGCTGATAGCTCCCCTCACAGTATAATATGAAAGCCTGGATTGACCAAAGCCATGATGGGAGCAGAGGTCAATTTCTTCCTTTTTTTAGATTAGTTATTTTAAATAACATATATAAAACCATTAAAAAAGCAATAAAAAGAGATTCAATATAAATGAATAAACAAGGATGAAAATGTCATAAAGATGATAATTTTCCAGTATATTATTAGTTAATTATGAATATATTATATCATTTTAAAAGATTGAAATTGTTTTAGTAAAGTTTAATAAGAATATTGCAGGTTGAAATGGGAATTCAACTTTTAATATTTCATTCCAATATGTTAGTTATAAGATTTTCAGATTGTCAGGACTCTGAATATTTCTCTTTGTTTCTGCAGTTCTGCTACTGAACTGAATATATTGATACATTCAGATAGACTGGACCACTGTGCAAGGTTCAGAAGAGTTTATCTTCATCTTACTAATAATTACATCTTGCCATTTAAATGAATTATTGTCTTTCCACTGAGTGATTTTCTTAGTGCTTTCCTCTTCATAAAAAGAAACTTTTAATAGCAAAGTATGAGGGGGGATTTTTTTTTCTGTATTTATTGCAACATTCAAGGTATTACTTACTATTACATGATACTGTGTATTATTAGTATATTTTTTTGTTCATATGGTCCCAGAAATCCTGTCTTTTCTGAGGAGGTAGCCATGCCATAAGGAGATACGATCCATTCCGAAATCCATGTTAAACAAATAACACTTTATCCAATTTAAAGTTTGTAGCTGCCGATCCACCTTACTCTTTTGAAGATCTTGAATTTAATGCTAGGTTTTTTATTGGACTATTCATAGTTTATTGCTTTTTATGCCAGTCATTCAATACCTTGTTTTCAATATATATTGGAATCATCTGAAAAAGGAAAATTAAGTCTGGTTAAAATATTCACTTCAACAACTGCAATTCTTCCTAGCCGAGTCAGGTTTAGTTTTTTCTATCTAGAGGTATCTCCTGTTAACAGTTTTCCAACATAGTAAAGAATTATTTTTAAATAAATATTATTTTTGTCCAGTAAATTCCTAAGTATTTTACCTTTTTTGTAATATTTGATAATGTTGAACCCCTTTACTAGAAGCAGGAACTGTATTAACAAGTGTGTGTATGTGTATACATGTCTGTGTATATATGTAGATGATGATGATGATGATGGGAGAGAGAGATGATAGAGAATGTAGGCCAGCTCTATCCAGAGGACATCTGTTTTATCCAGAGTAAAAAATGAACTGGAATCCAAAGTGGAGACACTTCATTTTGTTGTGATTCAGTTGGAACCTCTTCTTCCCCATCTAAACCCTAACAACTTCCAGCACTAGGTCAAGACCATCTCTTCATCCCCTGCTCGGTGTGAAGTGGAGATATATAACTGGGTATCATCTGCAAATTGCTAGGACATGACTTCTCCCAGGGGCTTCATGTGTGTGGGGGGGTGGGGGTGGATGAAGCCCTGCAGCACCCCACCAGAGTGCCCAAGGACTTGACCACTTCCCACCCACAATCGTGAGTGGAACCAGCCACTCAGGAAAGAAGAACCACTGCAATACAGTATTCCCCACTTGCAGTCCTCACACATGGTCAAGAAAGATAGCGTGGTTGATGGTATTGAAGATTGCCAAGTAGCGTTAGAAGAGTCACGTTCTACTTATTGTAGTCCCACCAAAGGTCACCAGGAAGGGCCAGTACTGTGGTTTCAGTCCTACACCCAGCCTAATTCTCAACTGAAAAGGATCCAGATAATCCATTTCATCCTAGGGTCAGTGAAAGCTGTAGCCCAGTGAAACGAGAGAATACAGGAAAATGATGGGCCATTCGGAGTGCCTAGAATGAATAAGAATGATGCCTGTTCAGTGAGCATCTGCTTAGAAAAAGGTCTGTTTGTTTTGAATACATGCAGTAATCACAAGTCTGTTTAAACAGCTGAACAAATATTAATCTAAAAGCATTTGATTTGATTACTTTTGATGAAATATTGATGAATTAGTGAAGGATAAAAGAGTAAGGAGAGATTCTGAATGTAGGAGAGCCCATTTTTTATAGTGTCAAAAATGGGTCTTAGGGGAAAATGGACATAGAAGAAAAGTGAAAGAAAAGTGAAAATAGAAGAGCTACATGAAAATGGATTAGTAGATAGATTAATTTCCCAAGCTGCTTGAAACAGTGAAAAAAATGTTGCAGTGTGTAACAAGTGTGTGGAGTTACACTAACAGGAAGTATGAAAATTATATTTGATGGAATGAAGCAAAGAAAGCTGCAGATAAGAGTATACTGCTTCAAGAAGTCAAGATGAGAAAAAGTTACCCGGCGGGGAAGCTCTCATGCCCACTTTCACGGATCGAGAGCCACCTTTGGTTTCAGTCGATATTCAGGCTAATGGAAGTGTGGCTTGGGGCCATGTAGTTCAGGATGCTACCGCCAGTCCCTCCTTTTCTGCTAGATAGCAAAGTTTCTGCTTTAAAGAAATTGGAAGAGAGAAGAGAAGAGAAGAGAAGAGAAGAGAAGAGAAGAGAAGAGAAGAGAAGAGAAGAGAAGAGAAGAGAAGACGCTTGTTCTTTCTCCCCAGCAGCTTCAGAATCTTCTGGGGGAAATCTATGAAGAAATGAAATAGAGGGAAATCTTTTCAGGAGAGTAGCTGTCTTTGAAAGGACAGGTTAAGACATATTTTGTAAGGTTTAATTTTTATTTTGATTATGTGCTTAAGCTTGATGTTTTGTCTCAAGTATTTACTGTGTTTTTTTATGTGCAGTACATGTTTGATAGTGTCTGTTTTCTGTGACTTGAAGTTTCTTTAGTGTTGCCTCTAAATCAGGAGAAGATGGCATCGTTTTTGGTCTGCCCAGAGGCTTATTTTTCTATTGATGGTCCTTTTAAGTCATGTTCTGTGATAGGAACAGCTCTGCATTTTTATCTCCTTTGCCACTAAATGTTTTTGCATAGATTATCTAAAACTTAAAAGGGATTTTTACATTCTCTTTTCTTTTTTTAACAAATGAAGTTTTATTTTATGTATCTCATGAGATTGATTTATCTCCCAAGGGGAAGAATGGCTCATTTCCTTTGCCATGTACTTCAGTGCTACAGGGCCAGGAAGTGATGCTGGAAAATTTCATATTTTTCTCAGTTTTTCCTTTTAATTTGCCAAAAAAGCAGTACAGGTTATGGAAGCCGCCCCCTCTCCCATTCCTGGGTTTAGGGAGAGGACACCCGGTGAGGCACCCTCTAAAAGATGGGGGGTGGCAGAGCGAGCTATCAAGCCGCCATCCCAAGGGCAGGACGAGGGGTCAATGTGGGAAGACCTAGAGGGCTTTTGTGGAAAGAAAGTTAACATTTCCACCCTGGAGCTCAGCTGTTCTGGTAGAAATGTGCATATAGAGAAGTAGATAATTGCAAATAATGTAATCAAAGAGAAAATAATAGTTAATGAGTAAAGAGACAGAAAAATTGCAGAGTGGTTTTGATGGAAATAAAAAAAAACGAAGTGGGTGAAAAGGACTAAATAAGTCTCAGTTGAGTAAGTGGAATTAAAAATGAGAGTGATGAAATAGTTTGGGATTAAAACGAAGTGGGGGAATGCTGGAAGGGTATTTTAGAGATCCATATGGGAATGACTGAGATATGTGGAAGGGAGGAATTTCAATAAATGCCATAAATCTTAGTATCCAAGAAAAGAATGGATGAAAAAGTCACCAATTGTGAGAATGTTGAAAAAAGTTGGTCTCAATGATCCTCATGGTCCACAATTCTATGAAAAATGATAAGGTTGCTGATAGAGATGATACGGAGAAATGTTAAAATACGAATGTGGTTTGCTTGTGAAACAACTGTATGATTTGTTTCATGTTTGTTTGAAGATGCCATCTGTGCCTGAAGAATGCTGTTGTTATTTCCCTGCACAAAGAGAAAGATGGCAAGATGGAACGCAAAAGTTACAGCACAGAGATTAGTTTGTTGATTGTGCCTAGGAAAAATTCTAATCGAAAGGATACAAGAGGTGACTACCAACAACATTGGGAAGTGCTGTGTGCCGTTATTTCAAGAACGGGACTTGCAGACAAGATTTTTGCTTTTCTGTAGGTCATTGAGAAATGTACGAATGTTGATTTAGAGAATGCTTACAATAAAGTAAATAAGCTTGACTTACGAAACATTCTGTGTGAGTGTGAAGTTAAAAGTTGGTTGATGAATACGATAGGGGTTCTTATATGATGGAAGCAAAACTTGTGTGAGAATAAATAGAATGCTTATCAACTTATTTGACGCTCAGCAGAGTGTAAGGCAAGGATGTGTGCTATCCCCCTGGTTCTTTAATATATTTATGAATAAATTAATAAGGAATGGTCATGGTGATGGTAGAGGTGTGTTGGTTAGGGACATGAACTTGTGTATATAATGTAAACTAGGTATAATTGGCTGGAACTCAAATCGTTTGTATTTGATTGTATGATCCAACAAAGTGTGTAGCTCTGAAAGTGACTTAAAGATTAGGGTAGTTATGTTTGACAGGGAAGATGGAGTGGATTGAAATTATGTATAAATGGTGAAAAACAAGAGCAAGTAGATGCACTTGTGAAACTGGATAGAATAGTTATTAAAAATAAGGAGATGAATAGATAAATTTTAATGGTGGTAGACAGACAGATGATGGTACATGTTCTGTTGCACTGAATGAACTTTGTTAAAAGAAGGGGAAAAGTGTATAAGAATGTGCTTCTGCCCCCATTGTTATCTGGAAGTGAGAGTTGGGAATGTTAGGAGAAATAGAAATGAGTGCAGTGGGAATGTGGTACTTAATACATGCAATAAACCAGAAGAGATAGGATCAAGAATGAATCTGTTGAAGAAAAGGGAACTGAATACAGAAGCAAGTCACCCATACAAAAAAAGTACATTGAAGTCATATAGAGAGATATATCAGGAGTTTCTCATGGGAAGAAATTCATCCCATTATCTGTACAACAATATTATGTCTACATGGATCATGTGAAAAACTTGTGTGTTTTGCACGTCTACTGCTATTTACTGCCACCTATTGGCGTGTGTATGCTAGTTACCCAGTGGGGGGTATGGATTGGCAATATAATGGGAGGATCATATGCCAAGCCTAGTTTCATCCACCATGTAGTCGTTTTTTATGGGTTATGTAGTTGTAACTAATAACCAAGTAGTGTCCCTCTTCTCTGAGAGTTTTTGGCTAGAGACTTTGTTAAGCTTATGTTGCTAATAAGTCTTGGATGCTAAAATACATGAGAAGAAGTGTTTTTTCCTATATTTTGTATGATATTTGCATTTTATGGAGTTTTGCATTTTTATCAATAAACACCAGTTAGTATATATTTTTCTGGCTGGATTTCTTTGGATTGCTGCACTCTGCTCAACAAGATAATAAATATAGATTGAATTGCAAAACAAATATATGAATGAAGGGTGAATGGGTTGAGAGGAGGAAGAAAACCAAGAAAGTAGTGAGTGGAGTTGGTGAAATCTTCAAAAAGGGATAAGTTAAAAATTTAAAAATGTAGCATTTGAAGTGCTACTTCAGATAATAGAAATAAGGATGGAAAAGTGGAGTGAATCCTGTTTGGAAATAAAAGCACTTTGTATTGAGCTTAGTTGAGTGGATACTCTCTGCTGAGTCTCTCCTCTGCCACGGTGTATTTTCCCTTGGAGAGGCTGGCACTTGCAGAGGGATGGCAGTGCTGTTTGGCTGCTTACAAAACTAGAGTTCATGTACAGAGAGAATATGCCAGATTTAGCTATATTTCCTGGTCTCTTTCTATCCCTTGCCTTTAATTTCTTTGGTTGAATGCTTGTTACTTTTTTCCTGCACGTTGCATAACATTGCTTATCTGGAAAGGGAATAGCGTGATGGGTGTGCATACACATCTGTACATTCCCTCTGGGATCAGGTGACACATTGGCTTATCAGCTGCTGGGGTGTGCAGGTGGTAGTGTTATGGTACCCTTGACAGGATTATGAACTTGGCTTGGCAACACTGCCTCTGAGAAGGACTTGGATGTGATTGTTGACAACAAGCTGAACATGATTCAGCTGCTAGAAAGGTAATGCAGTTCTGGGCTGAATTAGCAGAAGCATCATACCAAAGACGTGTGAAGTCCTTATTCCTCTCTACTCAGCACTGATGAGATGACACCTGGAGTCCTGTGCATGATTCTGGGCACCCCATTCCCAGAAGGATAGTGACCAGATAGAAAGAGTTCAAAGGAAGGCAATGAAGATGATCCAGGGACTTGAGGACATGACATACAAGGAGAGGCTGAAGGAACTTGGGAAGTTCGGTCTGGAGGAAAGAAGACGGAGGGGAGACGTGATAGCCATATCCAGGTATATAAAAGGGTGCCCTGGGGAAGTTGGTCAGGAACTGTTTTCCATGGCTTCAGCAACTAGGACCAAAAATAAGAAGTATAAGTTATAACTATCTAGATTTCATTTAAATATAAGAACAGATTTCCTGACAGCAAGATCTACCTATGGACAGGGTGGGTTCTCCATCTCTAAAGAGAGAGATTTACTTATTTGTCTTACGGTTATATCCTGCTGTAATCAAGTTGACTCTCAGCAGTTAACATGATAGAAGACAGTTAAAACCTTCATGGTAGGCTCAAAATTTCAAGTAAGGACAAGTATCAAACATAATAAAAATAACACAAACTCAAGAAAAGAAAATAAACTAAGAACAATGGCCCAGGTTGGTTAGAGGCCTCCTCACTGGAACAACTTGGTCTTTGGTCTCTTCTTGAACGTAGTTTTTAAGAAGAGACTGGATAGTTCCTCTCGGGATGGCAGTAGCTGGGACTGGCTGTAATTTGATTCCTCTTAGCCACCAGGAAACCAAAAGCCTGAGCAACAAGAGGCCTTACTTGGTACAGCTCCTAGGCTCCTCTTAGGTTGGCCATATCAATGCTGGCTAACTCTTGCTCTTTAAAAGTAGGATCTTTACTCCCTGTGAAAAAGAGTATCTTTTTCTATAGGCAGCAAAAGAAACCCTTCTGCTGGCTCACTGTGCAGAAGATTGCATAGAACTCTCCCTGCCTCTTGCTGCTTGCTCTTTGGGGATCATGTCCCATTGCCTGGGGAAAGGCATTCTCTGTACTTGCTCACTGTGGCACAGCGCTTCCTTTTCCTTCTCTGCGGATGCAGTCTTTTATTTATTTTTGCAGCATTTCCAGGCCACCCGACTTACAATTGACTCCAGGAAGCAAACAGTAAAGCACTAACAATTAAAGCAAAACAGCCAATACAATAGGATTCCTATCCAAATTGTTGTGGTATCTCCATTCAGCTAGGGCCAAAGATATGATGGATAGAATAAGACTGTTTTCACTTGCTTCCTCCCCTGAGTTATGTGAAGCCCAGAGGATGGGGAATTCACATATCTTGAAGTGGGGGGCGGGGGGCGGGGGAGTTTTATAAAGGGGAGCTGTTACTGAGTAGGACTCACCAAGACATGTCCACTGCCCTGTATTTCAGAAAAGCTCTGGAAGAGCAGTTGGATTCTACTTGGGCAACGTTGTGTCTGTAGTAACCCAGGGCTGCGTCAGGTGAGGCTTTAAAGGTAACCACTTGCCTTGGAAGCCTCCTGGGAACCAATGCAGCAGCTTCAACATAAACGATGCTATGCACTGGTGGGACTGATGTACCAACACCCCGGCCACTGCATGCTTATTTATTTGTTCCTAAGCTTGTTACTGGCCACAGCCAAACCACTCTTAGTAGCTTACAATATCATTCAATACATTAAAACATCCACAATGTAATGTCAATAAAATAAATGTAATTTTTTTAAAAAGCTATAATAATAATGTGAAAGTATATAGCCATCACAGCAAATGTGCAAATATCTAATTTGAGCAGTTTACAAAATGTTAGTAAAATTGGGGTTGATCTATCTTGGGGGAGGGATATTCTACAAAGCAGGTGCAACAACAGAAAATCAGTGCCTGTGAGCCCTCACTCCCCTTACCTTGTGAAGTTATCAGCCCTATAAAGTTGACCAGAGTAAGAAACCAGTGCCATGTAGGTCAGGACTACTTTTATTGTAACAGTCATAATAACAGAATCTTGCAAATCTGAATGTGCTTCCCCCCTCCCCCCTTTTATCTTTGTGAGAATTGGGGAGGGGCTTGTCTGAGACTTTTACTCAAATTCTTGGAATGGGCTCAAGCCATGCTTCTCTGATAATTGCCTTGGTAGTGGCTCTTCCTCCTGCCTGTCAAGACTGTTCCATATACCCTCTACAGAAGTCTGGGAGCACTAAAAGGTTCTCCTAGGAGATCCACATCCAGGTTGAGAATGGTTGAAGAAGATGGTCTTGGAGATACTTAGAGTGAAGTCATGTATGAGCCAGTTTGGTGTAGTGGCTAAGGTGCTGGGCTAGAACCCAGGAGACTGTGAGTTCTAGTCCTCCCTTAGGCATGAAAGCCAGCTGGGTGACTTTGGGTCAGTTGCATTCTCTCAGCCCAACCCACCTCACAGGATGGTTCTGGTGGGGAAAATAAGTGGGAGCATAAGGTATATACGCTGCCTTTTTTTTTTTTTAGTTCACAAAAAAAATAAAGGTAGGATAAATCAAATAAATAAAGAAATAAGGCTTTTTGTACCAGCTGTAACGTATAGGTCATCATTAAAGAAAGTACATTTCTCCCCTGTCGCCTTTACAGCCCAAGGGTCCCTTCTGAGATGTTTGCCATACCCACATTCTTTTTGTGGGCTAAGCTGCCTCTTATCCGACCTTTCCTCTGGCTGCGGCCCTTCTCCCTGTCTCCCAAGGTCATTCCCACATACCATTACAAAGGTAGACCCATGTAGATTGATTGGCAGTAGTCCAACTAAGTGGTGATTAAAGAGCACCAGGATATGTGGGTCTAAGGTAGGCTGTAACTGGCACACCAGGCAAAACTGAGTAAAGCTCCCCTTGGACATAGCTTCTACTTAACTGTTTAAGCAGGAACTGCAAGTCCAGGAGGCCTACCCAGAGTAACTACTGACACTAACATTGTTGAGCTGCCATGTTGTCTACGGATGAATAGCACTCCATCTTGGAGGGATGTAATTCAAGCTTCTTTGCCCCCTCCACATCCTCACAGCCTTGAAGCACCAGTTTGAGACTTTGACTTCATCTTTGGCTTGGCCGGGGGTGATGATACACAACTGTGCGTCATCAGTATATGAGCAACACCTCACCCCAGATTGATGAATGACCTTCTTTGGAAGCTTTGTGCAGATATTTCACAGCATAGGGAAGAGCAGAGAGAGTTGGGGAACCCCACAAGGCCTCAAGTACTTCTCTAGCACCACCAACTGGTGCCACCTGATCAGGTATGAATGGAATTACTATAAAAGAGTGCCTTGCACTCCCACCCCGTAGAGGCAGGCCAGAAGGGTACCGTAGTTGACGGTGGTGCTAACCACCACAAAAAGGTCTAGAAGAACCTAGAGGGATACAATTCTCCAGGCCCCGATGAAGGTCATCTATCAGAGCAATCAGTACCATTCCTCTTCTGTGAAGAGGTCTGAATCTTGACTGAAGAGGATCCAGATAATCTGTTTTATCCAGAATCATCTGTAGCTAATTCCCCACCACTTTCTCAACAGCTTTCCCTAGAAAAGGAAGGTTGGAGATTGAACAAAGGATGTCTAAAGTGCTCAAATCCAGGAAAGGCCTTTTCCAGAGAGGGCACAGCTGCACCATTTTGAAAGGGGTTATATGATCTCTTCCCTCAAGAAGGTATTAATTATTTCCTGAAATCAATAACCTTAGCACGAATTCACTTTCTACCTGGCTGCCTGAAAAAGCCAGTATGGATCAAGTAGGGGTATTCAATCCACTTCACATTCGTAAAGATTAAAGGAATCTCAGATCGCTGCATAAGATGCTGTCTCATTCACCACAGTAGACACTCCCTGACTGGCACCTAACCCTAAACATATATAAGTGACTTTATCCTCAAGGAAGCACACAAACTCATCTGATGTGCTTGTCAGTGCTTTGCTCCATCCATTGTCTCCTTGGAATCTGGGTAATCTTGAACAGAGCCACCTGGTGAGAATCTGGAAGCAGTAAGGAAAAAATCGTACTCTGCCGCTGTGTGAGCCTACCATGTACTCTTCTTGTTGCTTGGCTGCGTCACTCCTGGCCATTGTTGTGGTCACCCTCGGGTATCTCTGGTCTCTTCCTTTCCCTCAGTTCCTTAGTCAATCAAATAACTTCTCGGGAGTGATGTATTTGAGATGGGCGGCCCTATAAATTGAAGCGAGCAAGAGAGGGGACTGGGCAGAGGCCTCACTGGAGCAATCTCAACAAACGCCCTCGACGCCTCCACATTCCATGGGATTTGCCTTCTAATCAGTCCTCAGCCCTTGCAGAGATTCAGTGTGTCCATTAACTGCAGTTTGATGAGGCAGTGATTTGATCCTGGCAAAGGACAGATGTTGATGTCCTTCATCTTCAGGGCATGTTTTATCTGCATCTAAGTAAATACTAGATCAAGCACGTGCCCTCCCATGTGAGATAGCACTGTGATCTCTTGTGACAAACCCATGGTCCCCTTAGAGGCCATAAACACATGAGCTACGTTAGATCCCTTTCCCAGAGATTGAATTCCCCCAAGACTAGCAGCCTTGTAATTCCAGTATTGACCCTGAAACAGTGTCAAGGAGCTTCTGAAGGTTGCTGCCGAGCGCCTGCCAGTCAGTGCGCTGACTGCTGCTCGGGCTTGTCAGAATGGCCCAGTTCCACGCAAAGGCACACGCAACAAGTCATCCCTGGTGCTGTTCTCAGCGTCATTGCAAGAGTCATGCACACCTCCTTGGGCTTAAGGACTTTGAGTGGTGCAGGATCTGATTGCCAGCTAGGTGAATTTCAAGCAGGGCTACATCCCCATTGTCACCCAACCAGGATTCGGTAATACACAGCAAGTCAGCCCATTTGCCTGTTACCGCATCTTAATATGTTAAAATTACATTTCATAACGTGTTAAGTCCTGAACAGATGGCACATTCTTTCTATACTTAAAAAGTTCTGGTTTTGTCTTTGGCCAAATGGCTGCTGTTCTGCAGCAAGAGAACCCGGTAGGGAATGTAAGGCTAATCAAGCCAGGCCAAGCTATTTTATTTCAGACGCAATAGGATTTAGCAATAGGACCATTTCCTTGATTAGGGGAGACTTGGTGTGTGTTGACAAGGTTGGATCTAGGAAGGACTTCAAGTGGAACCTCCAGATACAGTGAGTAGTTATTAAATGGAATCCTCTACTCAATCTTAGAGCCATCCATGCTTTCCCTGTGAAGCATTTGAATCTCTTGGGAAGGGAGATAGGCCAGTTGCCCCATCCTGGCTCCTGCAGGCTGGCTTTCTCAGGGCTGCAAGAAAACAAGCTCCCCTTTCTGTTATTTTAGGATGCACAAGGCGGGGAGGCACAAAGCCCTGTGGGAATTAGGCTGCAAGGGGGATTTGTACTGATAGCATATCCGAGATGATGGAAAATAAGCTGCCTTTGGCAGCAACTCTTAACCTCTCTCTCTCTCCCCCCCGCCCCTTTTCTGCAGGAAAGAGGAGCCCCACCCAGGAGCAGAGGCCACCCTGAAAGGCCCCGCTTGACAGTGGGGATGACCTGGAAAGTGCCTGACTGAGGCTGGGCTGCCCACTTGTCCTCTTTGACAGTTTCATTTCATCATAATAAATGCTGCCTTCGGAGAGAACAGTCAGTCAGAAAGCACGGTCCCTCTTCAGCTTGGCTTGGAAAGGTCCGTACGTGTCACGAGCGCAGCATTAGCTCATCTTCATCCTCCAGCCTTGACTCACAACCTGTGCTCTTTCTTGGTTTTGCTCTTGTGGGCAGGAGCGAGGTACAGGCCTCTGATCTCCCACTGTTGCATCCAGGATTCTCTGCTCTCCAGGAAGGCACTGGACTGGCCCACTGACACTGGAACTTGAGTTGCATACAAAGCTGGCACTGAAACATCCCTGCCAGCTTTTTATAGAGCAATAATGCCTTATCAGGAACATGGCTGCTGAAATGAGAAAGTGGGGGAGCAACAGGCAGCTGGTGGCCTGAAGGACAGTTTCTTGCCACTCTTGAGATGTTTCAGGAAGGAAGGTACTTCAGGTGAGGGACTTAAGTCAGCCAACATCATCCCTGCGAACAAAGGTGTCCCTGACAGACAGTGTGGTGGTGACCCACTGCCTTGGAAGGAACTCAGTCCTGGAGCATTTCTGGGAGGGGATGGCTTCTGGAGACTTGCCTTTCATGTAGAGTTTGATTCTTCCTTTGGTTTGTTTAATTTTGTAAAAATTTTAATAGAAGCAGGAACTGTAACACTTTGCACTTTGGATCTCATGCCAACCTTGAAAGTTGGAAGAGACATTTGAGGAAGTCATGCTGATATGGCCTGGCAAAACTAGAGGAGAGGGAGCCATTCCCTAGAGAAGATGTTGACCCCAGGGCAGCTGGAAATTACTGTGCCAGGCAGGGGCCAGTCTTCTCCTTGAGCGCAAGGAGAGAGGCTCTCTAATGGTAGAGAGGCAGAGCTTCTGGAGAATTTAGCCCATGACTTTGGCCAAGAGCTGTTGGATGAAATTAGCTCATTGGTACCTCTTCTGGTGTTGCATGGCTCCTTGTGGCCACATGATCCTTGCCAAACCTCAGTGGAACTTGTTACTCCTCAGTGATGGAGCTGAGATGCAAAATCGTTTACTCTGGAATCTAAACTTGAAGCTTTTCTGGGATGGGTGAAGAAAGCTAGCTTAAAGTTGTAGTTTGTTCCCAACATAACAATGCTTCTGTTTGTTTTTAGAAAAACTTGGAATGTCTGTTGTCCCATATTTTTTGCAAATTAAATGGTTGGTTGGAGACCTTTAAGGAACAAGGCCAGCCCACTTTTCCCCCACTGTGTGAGCTAGTGTAGTTTGTGGTCATGGGAATTTGGCTGGTAGTAGGATTACCTTGTGGAGGTAATGCTCTGATTCCATGTTGGTTTCATGAAGATGAGCTACTTGTAAAGTTGATGGCTGTTAAAGTTAATGGCCATTACTACCTATGCACTACACTCAGTATGGAAAATAAAATTAGTTTGAGTACTTAGCCCAGAAAGACAAATTAATACTGATAATCCTTGCTTAACGACCATTTGTTCAGTAACCAAAGTTATGATGGCTCTGAACAAATGGTAGTAATGACTGGTCCTTGAAGTTACGGCTGTTGCAGTGCCCTGCGGTCACATGATCAAAATTTGGGCATTTGGCAGCCTGCCTGCATTTACAACCGCAAGGACTCTTCAACTCCCCCCACCCACCTATCTCCCCCCATTTCTGCCCTTCTGGCCACCCTGCACTCCACTCCCCCTGCCACCCTGCCCCTGCCTCAGGACAGCCACGTGTAGCCAGCAGCTGCCTTGCGAAGGCCAGGCTGGGCACACCTTGTCAGCAGCGGGAGGAAGAACATGGCAGAGGTCAGCTGGAAGTGGCAGGGGAGACAGATTGTAGGGCAGCAGGGGTGCAGGGTGGCAGACTGCAGGGCAGCCAAAAGGCAGATGGGGGGGAGATAGGATGGGGAGAGTTGAAGCAGAGGTGAGCATGGCAAGGCAGGAGAAGTGTGAGGTCCTCACCTAACAACGGTGCTGTCTTGGCCCAACAACCACAACCAGGACTCTGGAAATTGCCATTGCCAAGTGGGGTGGTCATGTGATACTCCACCTAATGAGCACATCGCTTAGCGACAGAAATTCTGGTCCCAATTAGGGTCATTAAGCAAGGACTACCTGTAGGTGTAATGGAGTCCTGGTGGAGACATTCTCATGAGTGGGATACTGCAGTTAAAAGGTACTGCTTGTTGAAAAGTAACAGAAGTATTAGAAAGAGAGGAACTCATCCTGGGTTAAACATAGCCATGCTTGCTCAGAAAGAATGAACCAATTTGGCAATGCCACAGACAGCATCTGAGTTAATCTCTGGAGAATCAAAAGCAGTACTGGGCTTGGAGTCTGTTACCGCCCTTTTGATCAGGGAGAAGCGGTGGGTGATGCCTTCCCAAACCCAAATTCAGCTCCTTCAAAGGGGCCGGAAGTTGCCGTGATAGAAGGCTTCACTTATCCCACAGTCTCTCTTGGCGGACCAGCTCAGCCACCCAGCCCTTCCAGGACATTCCTGATGTGTCTGGCTGACAGACTGGGCTTGCAGAGGATGGGCACAAGTGGATCAGTTGTCCCCAGGCTGATACCAGCAAGCGGGGAAGACTTTGTTGAGGAAGTGGATGTGGCAGGAATATTGCAAAAGCAGCAATGCAGCGTTGGACTTCTTGAGTTTAAGAATACGTAACAGCAACGCAAATCTTGGACTGGGAACAAGAAAGGACACAGAGATGAGGTCACAGAGGAGGAGAATAGACAGTCCAAAACAGTAGAGCTGGGGGTCTGGAAAGCAAAAGCTCAGAGTGCACTGGAATTAGTGAAGGATACTAAGAATATTAAAAGGAGATCTTTAGGTATGTTCCAAAGAATCAGTATTCCAGCAGCTCAATGAAGGAAAAGTGCTAACCAGGAAGGCAAGACTGTTTGAGCCCCATGCTGGTTCGGTCTTCCCTGAGCAGAGATGCAAAGAGCTGCTAGAAGTAACAGGATTGCAGTCCAAGTTCAATATCTACATGCTCCGAGAATCCCTTTTACACTCTGGTCCGGGTGGTGTAAATGGCATCCCAGGGGACTAAAAGAAATGCCTGATGGTATAGATGAAACCTTGCATGTTATCTGAGAACTCCTGGAGAACCGATGAAGCGCTGGATGACTGGGGGAGAGCAAAAGCTATCCTTGTTTTCAAAAAGGGGGAAAGGAAGATCCGGAAGATGGCAGATCAGGCACTCTGACACTGGCATCTGAAATCATCTAGAGCAAATCATAGGTCTGTCAACTCCTTTAAAAAAACAGGGCAGTAATAAGCAAAATCCAGAATGGGTTTGTTAAATCTTAGGAGACAAACATTTTTTTTTAATTGGGGAGCTTTCTTAATGAACTGTGAGACTGATGAACGCATATGATACTTTGATCAGTGAAGTATATGACAAATTGCTGATGAGCTGGAGGGTCATTTAAGTATCTCCGTAGCTGGCTTGGAAAGTTATGCTTGTGCTCATTAAAGGAACCTTATCAAACTGGTGAGAGAGAGATCAAGTGAAGAGCCACAAGGATCAGTCCTGGATCCAATATTTTCATTGATGATTTGGATGAAGACATGAAAGGGGTAGTTACCAAAATTGTATATATGAGCTGCCACCTAGGAAACAGAAATAAAATGTCAAAATCTGATGGATTTGATAAAGCAGTAGTGTGATGTGGCTGGAAAGCAGGCAGTGCAATGTTGGGCTGCTCCAACAGAAGAGTAATTTCCAAGCACATGAAAGAATCAACTCCACCTTGTGTATGGCATTCAGTCCCACTTTCAGGATTCGGGGAGGGCAACAAAGATGATTAGAGGAATACGAATTAAGAGTACAAACCGAGATGAAAGGAGCGCTAGAGCACAGGATGGTGCTCTTCGTGTGTCCGGAAGGATACCGCTTCGAGGAAGACTCTGACTGAGCATTGTGAAGATGTCATGGCAGGATGACCGTGAAACCGATTGCCTGTTGTCCCAGCGGTCTTCAGTTCTTGGCTCAGCTGACGCGAGAGTCACGTGGGGCGCTTCGGTCTGGGTCCTTGGTGGAGGAGGAGGGTGGGCATGGTCTCATTGCCCCCTGCCAACTCTAGGACTGCTGACTTGGTGCGGCGTTCTGGTCACTGGCCTGTCCAAGGGATTCTGAATGAGTGGGCCATGTTTCCCGCAGACCAGGGTTGCTTTGGCTTCCTTCCCCTGGCTTTTGAGACTCATCTAGTTAGGGGGGCTCTCGGAGCGGGAGAGGGGAGGGTTGTACTTCACCGCATCGGGGACTCGAGGCAGCAGGGTGAGGAGGTGGGCTGATGAAGCAGAGGGGGCATTTTCCTCCCTGCCTGCAATGTGAGTGTGGGCTCACCGGTCAAGTCAATAGAAGACACAGGACAATGCTCAATCAGTGGGTTGTGTAATCCACAACACAACAGTGGGGCAAATTAGTTGAGGATCTTTTCAAGCCAGAGATTGGACTCCTTTTGATGCAAAGGTCTGGGCTGGGAATTTCATGTTTTAATACCTGTCTGAGGCTTCTGATAGATGGGCATCTCTGTCCTTGCTCCCCCCCCCCAGTGAATCCAATTCAGCCATCTTGTGTTCAACGCATCCAAGATGGGTTTTAAGGGCGAGGATCTGTGGGAGTTGAGCCAACCTGTGGCACTAGAACAAGATTGACCTCCTATGCAAAAAAGCGTTGCTTCTCCCAGGGAAGGTGTGCTGCGGCCTCTCGTACTTAACGTGCTTAGCGCAAAGCCTTTTTTTCCAGGTTGGTGTTGGCAGAACATATTCTCTGAAATGCCTCCAACACAGTCTGTCTTGCAAGCATCTCTCTAATCTGTAGAGTGCAAGGTGATCGATACAGGCAACGGGGGGGGGGGGGGGGGTTTGCAGTAACTCCTTTGACCCTGTGGCTGTGACCCGTGAGGGGGCAAAGGACACCCGATTCTCGGAGGTGTTTCATGTTTTGCTCTTTTAGACTTCGTGGGACACTTGCTGTCTTTGCTGCTCTTAAGCACACTCTACGCCCACTGATTTTGCCTTCCAGTGGCATTTTGGAATTTCAAAATGTTAGCTGCCCACTTTGCCTCTACATGCTTTTCCTCTGAGAGGAGAAGGAATGCATTTCCTACACAAGCACAAAGGAAAACAGGCATTCTTTATTCCAGAAGTATTTTTGTGCAATGATGATTCTTAGAGGAGACTAGTAGGGGCTACGTGTCATAACTGCCACGATACTCAAGGGGAGGGAGGCTATAACAGTATGTGGGAAAGACTTTTACCATTACAGAGGCATAGGTGGAATAGTGGTATTCCCCTGATGTAAATGTTCCTGCAATAAAAGTGTGAGCAGCAGCCCATACGCTGTGCTTGGGTGCACATTTGCACACACACACACACTCTCTCTCTCAGGCAGGAACACAGCCGCAGCCCGACCACAGGTAGGCTTGTTTCTGAATAGCCCTGAATGCAGTCCTGAGGCACTGTGGAGCTGTGCTCAGTCCCGCAAATGAGACTGCTCTCCACAAGAGCCCAGGGAAGCTCCTCATAAACCCTGGGTGATGGGTGGTAGCCATCTTTCCTCAGGAATCTCTCTGCTGGGCAATGGGGAGACTTGGCTTTGTGAAGAGGAGAAAGCAGCGTGTTCCCTTTCCCAGGTTGGGTTTTCTCCTTGCTAGTTGGCAGGGTTTAGGCTCTGGGCTGCGATCTTGGCCTTTCTCCCGGTTTGCCTCAGCTCTTGGGGGAGCTGCCTTGCCAGCTCACGGCCAGCTAGCCAGAGCCTTTTCCCAACAGCAGTGGGGGTTCTGCGCCAGGCTTCTCGCCAGTGGGAGTGGCCATGCTGTTGGTACTACTGCTCTTGAAGGTCCCCCTCCCAACTCAACTGAGTCCCCTTCCTCAGCTGAAGTGTCGTAGTACAAGCTGATGGAATATCCCTGGAAATATTTGTACCTGGGGAAGTAGGAACCTTGTCAAGTTCACCTTTTCATAGCTGGGGTTTTTTTCCCCAAAGGAAGCAAGTTGAGTTGATAGATGACAGAAGTTTCTCAAGCTTCCCAATGAAGCAAGAGTTGGTTATGTTTATTGGACAGTGACAGCCAGAAGTTTTGCAAAGACCACACTTCAGTCTTCCCTGGTGCTTTCTGTTCCATGATGTCCTCCTTGGGAGTCTTCAACCAGCTGTTCCAAGTGTCTTCCCTAACCATAGAGGCCCTGAGAGACCAACAAACACATGGTATCCTGCCTTTCTGCTTAAATAAGCACTCGGGTTCAACTACATTTTAAAACACAAGACTAAAAACAAGTGAGTGCTATAATTAACTCTTAAAAGCCTGGCAAAGCAACCTGTCTTTACATAAGTTCTAAATATGGAGAGTGTGGGGGCCAACTGTGGTTTCTTAGAGCAGTGCAGATGGCTTCCTCCTGGTTGTGAGATAGATGGACCTCTGAAAATAGAAGTATCTTCAAAACGGCTTCTGCTGTAAATCTTAATGAACAGGCAGATGATCATGGTTCAGGCAACCCTCCCTCATGGCCTAAACCATTTCAGTTTTAAAGGTTAATACCAATATTATTATTATGGTTGGTCACAACCAGATGTTTAGATTGGATTTGGCATTTTTATCCACCTATCGAGTCCTTCCCGAGGACCTGGGATAGGCAGATGCTGTTGATTGACAGCGTTAAAGGTCTCGTCGCAGGATGGAAGCTGTTCCAAATAAAGCTGCCTTTTGCAATGGACTGACGGTGATTTTGTCCATGCCGATGGTCTTCAAGGGGTGCTCCAGATGTTTTGGGATTGCACCCAAGACGCCTATTACTACTGGGAGTCTCTCTGCTTTCTTTTGCCAGAGTTTTTCTATTTCTATTTGCAAGTCTTTGTATGTTGTGATTTTTCTGCAGTTCTTTCTCTTCTCCTCTGCTGTCTCCAGGTATTGCAACGTCCACTGTCCAGACTTTTTTGTTTTATCAACAATTGTTAAGTCTGGGGGTTGTGTGGCAGGTGCTGGTCTGTTTCAATCCTAAAGTCCCAGAGCACTTGAGCTCCCTCATTTCCAGTCACTTTGTCTGTTTTGTGGTCCCACCAGTTCTTGCTTGCAGGCAGATGGTATTTCTTGCAGATATTCCAACGCACCACCGTTGCTACTTTGCCATGCCGTTGTTTGCAGTCAGTCTGCGATCTTCTTGGAGCAGCTGACTCGGCGGTCCACTGTTTCTTCAGCTTCTTTGCAGAAGCAGCATTTGTTGCTGTCTCCTCAGTTCTGGCTTGTGTGCATTTGTTCTTAAGGCCTGGTCTTGTGCAGCCAGAATTAGCCCCTCTGTCTCTTTCTTCAACTTTCCTGCTCTCAGCCATTGCCAGGTCTTGTTGTTATCTGCTTTGCCTGCTAGTTTTTTTGTGTACTGGCCATGCAATCCTTTGCCTTGCCGTGTCTCTTTTCTATTCTTCGTTTGGTCTTTCTCATAGGCCAGTTTGGTCTCTTCAGTATTCAGTAAGCCTTCATGGTGTACTAGCTTCAGTGCATCTTCTTCACTGTCCTTCAGATATTCTTCCAATGCCCTTTTTTCTTCTTCAATTGTCTGGTATATTTGCAACATGCTCCATGCTAAATAGAGTCTGTCAACATCACTGCATGGATGAAGGGCATGATTCATTGTGATGATGATGATGATGATGATATTATTATTATTATTATTATTATTATTATTATTATTATTAGCCACCCACTCCAGAAGACTCTTAAATTTCTTAAATTATGCCCAGTAAGCAATTATACCTAATTCAGACTTTCAGCTCAGGCATTGTATAGCTCCTTTTGGTTGGTTAGCAGCCTGGTTACTAAAGTCACTGACTGCCAGATATTTCAAGGGTCCCTCCCTGTCCACACCAGTGTTCATTGCAGTAGTCATAATGGCATGTGACCAAGGCATAGCTAATCCACACCAAATCCAACCAGCTGAAGAAGTGACACAGCTGGCACACTAGGTATCCTTGCCCCACATGGCAGCTGAAGATCCTTTGAGCTGAGGCTCAAGGAAATCCACCAGATTGCAAAACTGTTTCTTCAGTGGGAATGCAACTCCAAAGTAGGATGAACCTCAACACCCAAATCCAGTTTCCTACTTACCAACAGCATCTCCATCTTTTATACATTTCAATTCAACTTGTTCTCCAGCACATCATTAATGTCAGGCAACATACAAGGGGACTGGCTACTTTCTTGGAGAAGGCACAGTGCCTATAGCACTTCACTCCCATGCTTCAGATGACCTTCCCATCAGAGTCATGTGATACTGGACAAGATGGTGACAAGCTGGAATCCGATGAGATACTATAGAACAGTGGCCTAGATGCCAAGTAGTAGTCTCTTAACAGCATCTTCTGACACAACAGGAAAGATGGGGACCACTGCAAAGCAGTCCCTCCCCTCAGAAAATCCGAACACCTTGATATTCGGCAACAAAAGGCAGGAAAATCTTCAGAACTAGCAGGACCATTTCAGTGCCATATCCAAGTGGAAGCTCATCAGTGCGGGGGGCTCACAAATTGTCACGTCCCTTGATTTCTTAGAGGAAGGGAAGCAGCAGACAGCTTGCTCTCCTCTCCCTGCAACAAGTTGCAAACCCTTGTATTAGCTCCCATGCAGGTTACTACTACAATTTCCCTTCCAGAGAGGTTTTAATTCTTCCACTGTTCCCAGTGCATCTCTTAACCCCAAAGTATTAATTCAGTCCACTATTACATTTGTTCCTCGCTACTCCAGGATATATTTTTTTAAAATACTAGTCCTGAGAAAACTATACAGGGTGTGCGCACGCGCATGCTCTCTCAGGTGCTAGGTTGTCAAACAGGTTAAATGGCAAGCAAACAGCAAGATCCCTAAACTGTTTACTCTTAAACCAGCCAGGTGATACTTTTTTTCCCTCTTGCCTCAATCACAGAGTTAGGGATAAGGCCGGGGGGGGGGGGGTGCCGGAGAGCACTTCTTAGAAGTTTCTGTTTGCATACTTTGAAGTAGAAAATCCTGCATGCCTGAATCATTGCCATGTTGAATGTCAAATTGGATGCTTCTGGTATAGGGGTTCATTATTAGTAGAAGCCAAAAAAACTATTTTGTAAATATTTTCTTAATATTGGGCTAGCAGGACAACTTTCAATCTTATGAAGCCAAACAGCTGCTTTCATGAGATTAAGGTCTGCGGTGGAGACATCATGAACGCCACTACAACCATCATCCAAGTCTGAGGCCTGTCATTCTCTGCTGGGGGACGGCGATACTCCCATTCTATCTAGACTGCAGTTGTGTTTACTTTTTCTCGTTATAAAGGCACGTGCAGGTGACTGGAATGCTGTCTTCCCGGTAACCTGGCTAGCAAGGAAAGTGTGTGTTTTGCCCACTGCTGCCCATCATGGAAGTCTTTGGCTTGTCTACAAGTACAGGCCCTTTTAGAAAAGGCCTCAGACTTGGATGATGGTTGTAGTGGCGTTCATGATATCACAGGGCTGGGATGAGCTGCAGCAGGATCCGGTAACTTGGGGGTGGCAGCAGGGGGTGGTGGCAATCTTGGTTATAATGGCAACTATTGAAATATTGAATTGGGTCCATTCCATACAGCCACGGTTTCCAAACTGAGCGCGTTCTCCTCAAGTGCAGCCCCTGCCCTGAAAGCAGTCAAGCTTGAGTCGCTCGCGAAGCCCACCAACAGGCAGCAAGAATCAATCAGCCTCAGTACCTGCCATGTACCTGTGTGTGGCCGCTGGCCAGAAGGGCTTACTTTAGCCATCATGGTTAATAGCAGCTGGCCATTTCTCCTCCATGGATTCATCTCCTTCTTTTGGCATGGAGGGGGAAGGGGGGGGTCACGGAACCTGTCCATGCAACTATCTAATTTGAAGGTTCTTGGTATGCTTTGGAGACAAGAAGTTAAAACACCAGCCTTCTCTTCCTACATATGCCTTTGTGGTGGCTAATGTCTCCATATGCTCTACTAAATGTAATTTGTCTTCTAGCTTGCCACCAGTGTTGCAGAAGATGGGAGTAATTTAATTCATTTATCTGACTCATAAGGCTGCCTAATCAAAAGACTGAAGGTGGCACATAGCATTCAAACATCATGAAAAATGCAAATACAAAACCGAATACACAGATAAATTGTATTGGGAAAATACAAATAAGTTTCAACCACCTATGATAAACTAGTTGGCTTCTGGTCTGTTTCCAGAGCCGGGTTCTTAGAGGTTTTCTGAAGGACAGCAAATTGGGGCCAGGCAAACCTAGGGCAGTTGGAGGGGGGACAGGGAATGGTGACGTAGAAGCCATGACTCTGGGTCCCATCAGATGGCACTATTTAATCACTAGGACCCAAGGCGGGGACACCCTGCCCACTCTTAGAGGATGGGCAGAAACAATTAGGAAAAAAAAATCGTATAGATAATGATGCCCCAACCACGTAGGACTTTATAGGTGACAAACATCACCTTGGATTGCACCTGGAACCCTACTGGTAACCAGTGTAACCAGCTCACCGAATAGAGGTTTCACATGAGTGCTCCAAGGTGTGCCCATAACACTCACCTGGATCCTGGACCAGCTGTAGTGTCCACGTGGCCTTGAAGGTCAGAGCGCACGACAGCAGCCCCACAAGAGGTGACTAAGCAAGAGTGATGGCGAGTCAGTCCAGGAAAGGGCATAACTGGTACATGAGGTGTGTCTATGCCACAACTGCCACTTGATCTTTTAGCAAGAGCTGAGTCCAGGAGGACCTCAGACTGCGCACCAGTTCCATCTGGGGAAGTATAACCCCATCAAGATGGCAGATGTCACAGCACAACTGTCTGGGAACCCAAAGCTACCCAGTCTTGTCAGGGTTGGGCCTGAGCCTGTTCCTCTCAACTGCCTCCAGGCACGGAAGTACACAAGTGGGCATCATCAACATACTGCCCCAGCGACCTTCATGCTGGCAGGGACACTCAAAGGCTATGGTGGCCCCCACAAGAAAGAACAGAAAGCCTTGTGCTGGCTTAGCAGTCCTGAACTGGACCATCCAAAGGCCACAGCCCTGGAGCTGCACAAGATGTGCCACGAGTTGACTTTAACCCAGGTTTGTTTTCTGCAAATCTGTCCCATGTGATGAATTTTGTGATTCAACGTAGCTTGCAAATCCAGGCAATGTGTGAATAGCAATTTTTAATGCATCAGAAGAGGAAAACTGAAATACATGGCTTGTTATCAAATTAATATTCCTTTTTAAATATTTCATTTACTATCTCCATTAAGTAAAATAAAAAGAAGATGAAATGAAATCACATTAACCTTCCTGTGTGTTGAACCACAAACTTTTTTGGAGTGCAGGATTTGGCCTGGAAAAAGTGGCCCACCCTTGTCATTATTTTAAACTGTTCCACTGCCCGGTTCTGGATACCATCCTACAAAGACCAAGTGTAGGAAAGGGCTCCCCAAAGTAGAGTGCATCGTCTTGGGACTCCCCGAACTGGATCCTAAAAGACTATTTAGACAAGGCTGATCTGCGGCAGGAAAGCTGCAGGAGCCCCTCAGAGAGGCACAGAGTCACATCCAGCCAAACCCATGACGTGTTTTTTTTTATTAAATTCCATTAGTTTTTTTTCTCTTCATATATATATTTTTTCCTCTAAGCACAATACAATACAAGAACTCTGTAGGTTTGACACAATGTACAGAAACTTCAATAATCTACAACTGCTCAAGAAGTTACAAAAACCCCCAAATTCACACCAGCCACGGCCTTTATGGTACCAATAAAAAAAGTGGGGAAGGGGGATGGGGGCTCCAGACTATGTACAGGGTCTAGGGGCTTCACCATTCTCCTTCTTTTGTTCAAAGGGAGAAGGGAATGGCGAGCATCAGACCAGACTCAGGCTCCCGTGGAAGATGGCTGTAGTCTGGGGGTCTGGGGCGCAGGGAGTAGAGATCAAGTTACACGATTTGCTCTGGGATGCCAGGCTAGGACACAAGTTGGGGCGGGGCCATTAGCTGCATTGCACTCCAGGGCTAGCCCTGATGATGCTGGGGGAGAAGCAAGGGTTGGGAAGTGAGCAAGGACCAATGGGTGTCACAAACAAACGTCTCCTCTGCCACCTGACTGAGCCTTCAACCAGTAACAGCCCACTCCATTCATCAGCAGCAGCATTAAGTGGCAGGGCGCAGGCCCCACACCCTTCCTTGTGCCTTCCGATGTCCCGACATCAGGACTTCCATCCCGCAGATGGGAAGGGGTGGTGGCGGCTAACGGTGCCAACGTGCCTTGCGGCACTCTGCTGCCACCTCTGCAAGCAGCCAGACCCTCTGCCAGCTTCCCTGACAGAGCAGAGACCATTCTTGGCCAGCCAGAGTTGCTCTGGAAGCAGCCGCATGGAAGTTCGATGGCTCTGCCAACGTCTGGAGAAGGTGGGCCAGATTCATCCCTCCCGGGAATCCCCCCCCAAGCCTGACTCGTTACGGCCTCTCCTGTTAGCGAGGTGGAAGAGGCAGTCCACGACTTTCCCTGCAAACTGCGCATGGCAAAGCCAGGCTGGGGCCTCCCTCCTGGGCAACAAACACCTCCTTTAGACCTGTGCTGCCCCAGGCCAGGCATGACCACCGAGACCCAGAAGGACCCCTCAGGCATCAGACAAGCAGCTCTGGATGCGATCGACCCACTGCTGAGCCAGCTGCACATCCTGGGCGCAGAAATTGTAAACCCGCTTTATTGTCTTGACCTGCCAAGAAGAAGTGCAATCCTGAGGCAGGGGGCACCAGGCAAGGGATCCTACTGCCCTCCACCCCACCCCACCTCACCCCTACTAGTCACTTTTCACCCTTCCCCCATCTGGGCTGACCTGCCTCAGGCACAAGGGTAACTTACATCAAAGAAAGCTTTTTCATCCACCATCTTGGGGGCTCCCATGGTGGGGGTGCCTGGCATGATGGACTCCACTTCAGCCAGGTCGATCACCCCTTTGCACTCTGTGTCCAGGTTGCTGTCATAGTATCGCAGCTACAAGGAAGGAGAGTCAGAGGTCAAAGCTGCTCAAGGCCAGGCAGAAGTGGTCCCCTGCCCCAGCCCCAGTGCCTCCCCCACTACCTGATGCTTCGTTTTATCCAGCACAAACCAGCGTAGCTTCCAGGGCTTCATGAAGGCCCCTTTCTTGTAAAGGGAGCCCTCATAGGAACTGCAGAAGAAAAGGGGCTCGGTGAGGAGAGAAAGGAAGCTGATGGGCTCCATCCTGCCTTCCGCCCACTGAGACCCCCCAATCAACCCCTTCGCACCGATTCTCACTCTCCGCTGTCTGGAACTGACTATAGAGTGTGCTGGTGCTCTTACGGCCACCTTGCTTCCCACTAGATGGGGTAGATGTGCTGCTGCTCTCGCTGTCCAGGCTGAGGTTCAATGTGGAGCTACCGCTGCCTGCCTCCTGCAGGTAGACGCCAAGCGAGCGCCGTTGATGTGACAGACTTGAGGCCATCAAGAGAGAACTGGGTGCTGTCTGCAGGAGAAAGGTGGTCAGCAGAAGGAAGACATTCTGATAAAAGCAACTTGCCAAAGCAGTGCCCCCATCCCCGCCACAGCTGGACCCCTTACTTTACTGCCAGTGTCCACCGCAGGGCCCTCCGATTGTTGGAAAGCTTTCACTTTGTCCCAGGTCTCCTTCCAGCGTTCTGGGACCTGCCCCAGCTCCATCTCCAGGTTCTGTACCTCCTGGAACAGGGAAGGCAGTGGTCAGGCCCAGTCAAGGGTGCCTGCTCAAGTCCCCTGGCCTCTGAAGAGAAGCAGCACCAGGCACCTGAGGGAGCACCTTGCGGCTGTTGGCTCCTTCTGCAGATCACGAGGGAGAAGCAACCAGCTCTCCTCCACCTCGGGGTTAAAAGCTAACCACAGCGACTGCAACATCTACCTTTTGAGAGTAATGCAGAAGATCATCACAATGACTCTAAAGAGAACATTTCAAGAGATGAAATTCCAAGGGGGATGGGGATCAGGGAGAGGGGCTGTGATTTTCTTCTGTCTTTGCTTTTACAACTCAGTCCAAGTGATGTATAACCAAAGTCCATATGATTTTTCTCCCATCATTCTTGTTTGGTTTTGAACAATAAAACATCAATAGTAAGGTCCCTTTGGTACAGAGAACTGACTATAACACACAGTATATTTGAAAGAAAGATAATATACATTTAATTGCAGTTTACATCTAATAATAAAAGCAGCTTTCTTGCTGTAACCAAGCGGCCCTTCTATGAAGCTCCTTTGACAATCCAAGGAAGGAACCTAGAAAACCCAGTGAGGTTCTTTGGTAAACAAGAGGAGATATTGTAATATGAATTTTTAATTTATGGTTCCCTTCATTAATCTGTTTTCCCTAGCAAGTCTTGCACTCTACCCCATTTCCCCAAACCCTCCTTTCCTGATCTTTGTTCCCTTGTGTTTGCCATTATTCTTATGGTCCCTCGGATGCAGAAGCTGCTGCATTACTCCAGAGTCCACTGGAGTTGGGCCGATACATTCCAATCAATCAATCAATCAATCAATCAATCAATCAATCAACCAACCAACCAACCAACCAATCATCATCATGATTTCTCAACACCAACTGGCCAAGGCAACTCCCAACTCTATGGCTGTCATCTCTTGGGTTTGCAATCTCTCTGGCCTTAAAATTGTATTTAAATCAGCTGGTTCTCAAGTTACCAGGAAATAATTTTAGTGAAACAGTTGCTAGGTGATTTGGGTGTCTTGGCTGCAGTGACTTTGTAAATTACATGGATATATTTGGCCATCTAGTGATTACAGGAGGAGGTGGGAAAGCTTTGGCCTGATGAATATCACCACTGATGCCCTTGCCGGAATTGTTAGGAAGTTTTTTGTATGAATGTATATGGTTACGTCTATACATGTCTTTTTCCCCTATGTTTAGTGGAGACACTGGTAATCTGTAATTCCAGTATTCAAAGTTTATTATGTTCTGCCACTGCACTTTGGGAAAGCCCTTTGTTTAGGATAATCCTTGACCGAGTTCTGCCTGCTACTAATCACAGACAGTAAAAGCAATTTATTCTTTTCTTTTTTCGATGGCCAACTTATTAAGGATTTCCAAAACTCTGAAGTGTACATATTGGCTGAATTCCCTAAATGAATATCAAAATGGATCTCAATGATTTAGCCAGTCAGTGGAACAGCTTCAACTGAGCCAACTCTTTCTCCTTTTCTTGATCCAAAAAAGGCTGAGCTGCTGCCTCTTACACAAGGGCTACTGGCACACTTCCTGGTTTCCTAGTTGATCCAGAAATTAAGGGACTCTTTATGTTCTTAAGTTTTCTCCACAAGCTTTGCCCAGCTGTCTTCCTGCTCTCCCAACACCTCCTACGACATCGGCCAAGAACTGATGCTTCTCAGAAAGCCGAGACATTGTACGGATTCAACGCTGGCGCCTCTGCAGCCCAAGGAAAGGCCCTGGGAGGGGAATGAAGGAGCCGGCAAATGGGGCTTGCCAGCTTTCAGGCTAAGCAACTTGCCCTGACCCCAAGGAAGATGCACACAAGCCAATTCTCCTTTGCAAAAGGATCACTTCCATCCATTTTCTTATTTCTCTACTTTACGTCCACTGTTTCAATAGGCTACCACAGTCTATTTCCTTCTCCTTATTTATTCCCATTTTACTATTCTTATTTTTAAATTAAGCTTCCTGACAGTTTGTCTACAGGTCTCCCGCAGCATGGCTTTCTTTTAAATTTCAATCTCTCTATGACATTTAACTCTACCGACCTTGGCCACGATCCCAGCCAGCGCCAGCCACCTCTCTCTTGGCCGTCTCGGCCTCTGCTGGCCAGCTGTGCTTCACCATCATGATGATGGCGCTGCTGGCCTGGGCTGTCTAGCGTGTCTGCCATGGCTGCATCTTCTAGCGCGGCCTCTTGCCACATCTGGTTCTGGTTTCTCCTGTGACCCCTCTCTAGCTCTGGCTTGAACTTGGTGGGCACTTCGCCCTCTTCTCCCATGGCTGCCTCTCAGTCTGGAGGAAGAGATCACCTTCTCTCTCCAGTGGGTGGGTGCTAGTCTGCAAAGCCACTTTCCCCTCCTCTGCTGCTGGGGCCTGCTGCCCCTAAACCCTCCAGGGCCTTTTCTCCAGCTGACAGAGAGTTTCTCTCTGTCCTCCCCACCCTCAACTGCAACGGAGGAGTTCTTCAGCCAACTGGCCAGCAGACACCCACGCTGCGGCTTCTGGCCCAGGTCTCTGCTTTGCCAGTTTCAGGTTCTTCTGTCGTGTTAGGCAGGATGGTTGGCTTCTGTCTTCCTTCCTTCCCAGCCAGATCTTGCACATTTCTTTCCCTTCCCTTTCCTACAGTCACTGAGCCCAGCCTTCTTCTGCAACTCCCTTCCTGCTCCAGCTATCCTTTTTTTTAAAAGTACAGCAGCTGAAAATGGAAGGGGGGGTCCTTTTTAGCCTTCAGGGTGAAGGGAGGTGCAGGTGTTATCACCGCTGCAGCTGCCTTTTCACAAAGCCATCTTTTAATCCTGGAGGAACTTGGAAAATAGAGCCCTCAATGGCAAGTATGGACTCTCTGAAAACAGAACTGAGTTTGGCCTCTAACCTCATTTTCTCCAAGTTAATCATAGAATCTGAAGAAAAGGAGGCACTAAAACTCCATCCAGTCCACTCCAACCCTAACCCTGTGCTCCTAACCCTATGTTTTTCTTTGAAAAACTGCACAGAAGCCCCAAGGTGCTAAATCTAACAGCACTTTGACAAGGCACAACACTGAGAATAAGATATACAGTACTGTGCAGAAGTTTTAGGCAGGTGTGAAAAAGTGCTGTAAAGTAAGAATGCTTTAAAAAATATACATTGTAATTGGCTGGTGTGGGTCTTCCGGGCTGTGTGGCCATGTTCTGGAAGTTTTGTTTCCTAACGTTTCGCCAGCACCTGTGACTGGCATATTCAGAGTGCAGGAGCACAGACAGGAGCAGTTCTCTCTGTGCCCAGGGTGATGTGACCCTTTTGTGGGTATTTATAGAGATCTGGGGGGGGGGGGATTGAGGGTGTGTGTGGGGGATTGGGTTACTGAGTGGCTGCTTATTTTGGTGTCAGAATCTGTGTGTATCTTCCTGGGGATTAGGCAGGGTTTTTTCTTCTATTGAATTGTTAACGAGGGGTTGCTGGGGGTGATTAGCAAGTTCATTGTGTGAACTGTTCACACATCCTGGTGGTTGAGCTGAGTTTGTTGACGTTTTGCAGGCTGTATTTTTCAGGATTGGTAGCCAGGTTTTGTTGATTTTTAGACTCTCCTCTTTTTTATTGAAACTGTGCTGGTGTTTGTGAATCTCAATGGCTTCCTCGTATAGTGGCTGTTGGTGTTGTCCAACAGCCACTATACCAGGCTATAACGGGAAGCCATTGAGATTCACAAACACCAGCACAGTTTCAATAAAAAAGAGGAGAGTCTAAAAATCAACAAAACCTGGCTACCAATCCTGAAAAATACAGCCTGCAAAACGTCAACAAACTCAGCTCAACCACCAGGACGTGTGACCAATTCACACAATGAACTTGCTAATCACCTCCAGCAGCCCCTCGTTAACAATTCAATAGAAGAAAAAACCCTGCCTAATCCCCAGGAAGATACACACATATTCTGACACCAAAACAAGCAGCCACTCAGTAACCCAACCCCCCCCACACACACCCAATCCCCCCTTCCCCCCCCTCAGATCTCTATAAATAGCCACAAAAGGGTCACATCACCCTGGGCACAGAGAGAACTGCTCCTGTCTGTGCTCCTGCACTCTGAATATGCCGGTCACAGGTGCCGGCGAAACGGTCACAGGTGCTGGCGAAACGTTAGGAAACAAAACTTCCAGAACACGGCCACACAGCCCGGAAGACCCACACCAGCCATCGTATGCCGGCTGTGAAAGCCTTCGACAATACATACATTGCAATTGTTTATGTTTATCAATTTACAAAATGCAAAGTGAGTGAACAGAAGAGAAACCCAAATCGAATCAATATTTGGTGTGACCACCCTTTGCTGTCAAAACAGCAACAGTTCTTCTGGTACACTTGCACGCAGTTTTTGAAGGAACTCGGCAGGTAGGTTGTTCCAAACATCTTGGAGAACTAACCACAGATCTCCTGTGGATGTAGGCTGCCTCAAATCCTTCCGTCTCTTCACGTAATCCCAGACAGACTCGATGATGTTGAGATCAGGACTCTGTGGAGGCCAAACCATCACTTCCAGGACTCCTTGTTCTTCTTTACGCTGAAGATAGTTCTTAATGACATCGGCTGTATGTTTGGGGTGGTTGTCCTGCTGCAGAATAAATTTGGGGCCAAACACACGCCTCCCTGATGGTAGGGCATGATGGATAAGGATCTGCCTGTATTTCTCAGCATTGAGGACACCATTGATCCTGACCAAATCTCCAACTCCATTTGCAGAAATGCAGCCCCAAACTTGCAAGGAACCCCCACCATGCTTCACTGTTGTCTGCAGACACTCATTCTTGTACCGCTCTCCAGCCCTTCGGTGAACAAACTGCCTCCTGCTACAGCCAAATATTTCCAATTTTGACTCATCAGCCCAAAGCACCTGCTGCCGTTTTTCTGCACCCCAGTTCCTATGCTTTCGCGCACAGTTGACTCGCTTTCCACGTCGGAGGTATGGCTTTTTGGCCACAATTCTCCCCCGAAGACCGCTTCTGGCCAGACCTCTCTGGACAGTAGATGGGTGTACCTGGGTCCCACTGGTTCCCGCCAGTTCTGTGCTGATGGCACTGCTGGACATCTTCCGATGTCGAAGAGAAGTAAGCACGATGTGTCTTCCATCTGCTGCATTAAGTTTCCTTGGCCGATCACTGCGTCTACGGTCCTCAACGTTGCCCGTTTCTTTGTGCTTCTTCAAAAGAGCTTGAACAGCACATCTTGAAACCCTGGTCTGCTTTGACATTTTTGCCTGGGAGAGACCTTGTGTCTTGTTGCTGTGCTCAGTCTTGCCATGGTGGATGACCTGTGACATGAAACTGTCTTCCACAACCTCACCTTAGTAGCAGAGTTTGGCTGTTCCTCACCCAGTTTTAAGCCTCCTACACAGCTGTTTCTGTTTCAGTTAATGACTGTGTTTCAACCTACATATGAAATTGATGATCATTAGCACCTGTTTGGTATAATTGGTTAATCATACACCTGACTCTAATCCTACAAGATCCCTGACTTTGGGCAAGTGTACAAAGTGTGCAAGTGTAAGAATTGATGCTGGTTTGAAGGCAAAGGGTGGTCACACCAAATATTGATTTGATTTGGATTTCTCTTCTGTTTGCTCACTTTGCATTTTGTAAATTGATAGACATAAACAATTACAATATATATTTTTTGAAAGCATTCTTACTTTGTAGCATTTTTTTCACACCTGCCTAAAACTTTTGCACAGTACTGTATGTGGAATTCTACTACTGCAGAGAGGCAGCAAGCTTGTCGGGAGCTTGTTCAGTTATTTCCTTAACCCTCCTTTCTCTGAGCAGCAGCAAGGCAAACCCAGGAAGGGAAGAAGTGACCACCCACACAATGAGCGCTTCCCTGCCCTTTCAGGGGCAGACCCTGGGGAAGCAGCCCAAGGTCAGATTCTGAACAAGAAACAACTCCAGGCACGTGGCAAAGACCGGGGTGCAAACCTCCCTGTCGCTGTGGCTCTGAGAGGTTCCAAAGCCTTTCCTGGCTGCTCGCTTTTCCAGTCCTGATGGGAAGGAAAATAAGGATATCTGAGCTGTGATGGTTAGAAACTGAGGTGCCTTCAGAGTGGGGCACCTAGGTTATTGCAGACAAGGTTACCTCCCCAAGGGGTACAGCAGAAGGGTGGAAAGCCCTCTTTTCAGTTCCAGGCTAAAGTAGGAATGAAACTGGATTAGACTTCTATGGAAAAGATGCGCAGGATCAGTTTTTGGGTTGCCCCCAGACCTTCTCCCCAGTTGTGCAGGATGCTGGATGACTCTTCCACCATCAGGGCACACCCTGTTGCAAAACGTAAGCAGTGGAAAGGCTGTTCCTAGGTCACTGCCCCCATCCTCAATTTAAAGATACAAGATGTATTTGCTTGGACTTGGGTTAGGGTGGCTATTTGATGGTCTTGTAGGCCATTAGCCTCAAAGACTGCTTAATAATATTTTGAGTCATTATTAATTACCATCTCATTTTGACCTGGCAGAATGCATAAGCCCACCTGACAACACTGAGGTCCTGATGGTCTCTGCACCACAGGAAGCCCTGATTTGTAACAGGAATCGCAGCCAACCTCCAATTTGGGATTGTCAAAAGAATGATGGAGAGAATAATCTGGCTCAGCCAACCACTGGAAATTCTGCTGTATAGATCTAAATATGTTCTTCAAATCTACAAAGGTGATCTCTCACTTACTGCCCAAGATCTGTCCAACGTGATGCTGCCAGGGCTAACGAGAATCTCTGCTGCAAGCGCCACCCCAAATAGCCCCTTACCTCCAGTAGCCGCGAGATGGCATCGGGTTCTATCCGGCGGCAGTTGTCGTAACAGGGCCAAACGATCTTGCGACGGCTTTGAGGGGTGCTGGTGTCCTGCTGGCCAGCTTCCTCACTGAGCTCCACCTGACCCTGCACCAGCTCCCAGTCATAGGAGGGTCCCTCAGACAGAGCCTCTTGTGTGTAATAATCCCACACCTTCAGGCTGGAAATGTTGCTGTATGGGCGCAGGACCTGAACACAAGGCATGCAGTTGACTCACAGTTCAAGCCCAACCACAGCACTGGCCGCTTGCTGACTGGGCGGCACTCACCTCACCATCCTCAGGCGCATACAGGTAGTTGAAGAAGATTGGCGTCTTCTTGTTCAGCCGGTCCATGTAGTCCCAAATGGATCGGTAGAGCTGAGCGCCTTTCCGCTCCCCTTTCTCTTCGTACAGGAGACCTGTCAAGGAGAGAGAAGTTCAGAAGGTGTGTCATCAATCCCTGGAGCTGGCCAGACCTTGGGGCCTCCCGCTGCCTTCCCAGGCCCCGCGCTTTTTACCCAGCTCCAATCGCTCATAGTCAGAATCTAGGAGGAACGTGCGGAAGCGATTGGACACATAGTGGTAGCTGAGAAACTTCAGGTAGTACTGGCTGAACTCAAACTCCATGGGGAACTGGGTGTGAATCTGCAAGACAGGACAAGAGACCCAGAATGTCAGGAAGAGGAGGAAAAGCCAGGATCACCTGGGCCTATCCTCCCTGCTTGGCTGTTTCTCACCTGATGGACACAGTCCAGAAACTGCAGGAAGATGGGCGTAAAGCCACTGCTCTGGCTGGCCAAGGTTTGTGCCCCTCGATGACCGAAGCGGTGCCCAAAGGATAGCCATTCTTTCTCCACCAGAAGCCGGAAGCCTTCCATGGTGCGGTAATAGGGGTCTGAGAGCAGTTGCACGAGAGAGACCACCTAAGAAGAAGAGAGGCAGTTCAGCGCTAGCTTCTGGGACAAGACAAGGCTGCTTCTGGGAGAATGCATGCTGACCTGAGTGGTGATGTCCCAGCCATCCTCTAGGCTGACCAACACTGAGGAGCCCGTGTCCAGCAGTTCCACCACAAGCACTGAGATCTGCAGGATCTTATGAATCTGTCAAGAAAGAAAGATTCACTGAATGATGAAGACACCAGCTACAAAGATTATTGTTCCGAGTGTATGCACCCAGCAATGCTTCTATTTTCTACCTTGACACTTTCATCTGCCTGAGACACAACTGCTTTGAGTTCAGGTGTAGGAAACTTGCAGCTTGCTCTAAAGTCCAGCGACCCCAGGCAGCAGGGCTTGCTCAGTAAAGTCAGCAAGGCTCGCTCCAGTTACTGCAGAAAGACCGTGCTTCTGACCTCGAGCAAACATTGCACCAAATGGGCAGCCCCCTCTCCTCCCCGGAGGACCAGTGTTAGCATGCTGACTGCTTCTCACTCACTTCCCAAACCCAAAGGTGCTCCCCCGCTGGCCCTATTTACACAACTTGCCTGTCAGAAGGGGAGGGGATAATTGTGCTTATCAAACTTCAAAACCAACTACCTGCCTGAGCCAATTAAACCAGAGGAGATCAGATTTAGACACAGACAGACACAGCCCGTTTCTCTTTCTTTGTGCGTTGTCAGTCTCTTTGATACCCTTTGGCCCTGTTTACATGGCAGTTTAATGGTGTGAAGGATTCAGAATGTCATACAAACACCTCAAGTCAGTCAACAGCAAGAGCAAATTAATTTTAGCTCCCCGGTTGTTTTCTCTATGGTTCTAGAACGATAGTCTTGGAAGGGGCTGTTGAGAGCCTTGTCATTAAATCCTCCCAACGGAAGTGCTCGAACACATCCAGTGAAGGGGACCCTCCTCCTGGTCTCTGTCACCCTCTTTCGCCTGATTCCTTCCCTGACTTAGAGGCCTGGGAGTCCTTCTCGGATGGCTTCTCTGCAGACTGACCCGGTCCTGCACCGCAGAGGCCAGGCTTGTGCCGTGACTCCACCAGGACGTGGAGAAGTTGGCGTCCTCCACCGACAGGGGGAACCTCATCCATGTGGGTGGTTCACTGTGGCCCTGGAGAAAAGGCTGTTTGCCACAGCGGTTCCTCTGCTACCCTTTACTGATCTTCTTTTCCCCCCTTGGTTTTCTCTTGGTATCCAACCTCACAACCCAGAGCTTTCAATGTTATGTGAACAGACAATCGCCAGCCCTGTATCCAAATACCAGAACTTCTCCTCCTAAAAATGTCTCTCTACCACTGGAATATTACCATCATCCATGCTGAATAGGCATAAAGCGGTGGCTTCTCTTTGCCTTCCCTGTCTTCTATTCAGTTTCACAACTTTTCCCTCTGTCTTCACCAGCAGATTCTGGTCTACTCCTTGTTTCTCTCTTGGCTACTTAGAATCCTGCCATCTTTTCCTCTCTGTTCTTCCATTAACTCACTGCGATTGCCACACCATTTCCGAGCTCCCTGCTGCTAATTTATTCAACCTGCTCAGCTTTCTGAGTGGACTCCCAGGAGTCGTCTCCTACCCCCCTCCCCGCCGCAATCTTTAGTGCAGCACAGAAGTCTGGTCTTTGTCTTCAAGTGAACAAGATTTATTTATTTATTTGATTTATATAGCCACCCATCTCACATACATGACTCTCAGTGGCTTCAATAAACAGACAAAATACAGAATATAAAAAATAAAATACATAGCAGCTGGGCGTCATCCAGACAGCTATCAACATAGCTAGGAGACGGGCTCTGTTGCACACCCAAGGCCCCAGGCTTGGGCACACAACCAAGTTTTCAAGGCCTTATGGGAGGCTAGCAGGGACTGGCCAATCTAATCTCAGAGGGGACAGTGTTTCAAAGGGTGGGTGCTGCAGCAGAAAAGGCTCTTTTTCTGGGCCCTGCCAGCTGACACTCCTTAGCTGACGGTACCTGGAGCATGTCCCTCCTGCTGGATCAAGTAGGATGAGCAGAGACAACTGGGGAGAGATGTAAGTAACCCAGTCCCAAGCCACGAAAGGCATAACCCAAGACATGTCTATTAATGATTCTGGATGGTGAAAGAAGAATCTCGACCTTCAAGCCACCTCCAAAAATATTTAGCAATCATTAAACCATAATTAAAATAAAGCCCCTCATCTCAAGCTATTAAAATAATCAAACGTCTGTTAAAAAGGAAAGCTTAAGCAATTTCCTAAAAACAGGGGCCAGGCATATCCCTGGGGGCAACCTGTATCAGTGGCCTTCCATGTGTAACTAGTGTTGACTTATTCTCTTCGGGCAGGCCTAGATTGCAAGGCCCTTACAACATCCAATAAGTAAGGACGATGTAGAGTTCAGGCTGCATTCCTGCTCAGAGAGACTTGGCTAGGGCAGCCGTGGCAGCAAAGGGCCCCTGGGTCAATAACTGGGGCAAGGCCAGCAGGGAGGTGCCCAGGCCATCTGAGATCCAGCTACGGTCCAAGCCAGACTTCAGCCCCGATAACCCAGCAGCATGTTCTCTGCCACTGACCTGTATCAGCCATTCAGACTCCTCCAAGGAACGCAAGTAGGTCAGGCCAGCCTCTGGGGAAGGGTTGCTAGGGACACAGGCCTTCATCAGCTTCTTGAAGCTTGTCTTGACCTGCCGTGCATCAAACACCTCAATGGGCACCATTTCCCAGTGCTGCAAAGGGTCAGGCTTTATTCCCTGAGACACAGAAAGAGGCACTTCAGCAGACAACTCTAGGCTCCCCAGCCCGTACAAGTGAAGCTCTCCCCTGGCCTGGCCTGGCCTGGCCTGGCCGGCCCAGCCAAACAGTACCCGCAGCTGGGATTTGTCTCCAATTATGTAGAGCTGGCGCAGGAATCTGGCTTCAGAGGGAGAACCATTGGGCTGCATGCCGAGTTCTTTCCCAGCTAGGCGGGACCCGATCTCTATGTTGAGAGCGTAGCTGCTCAAGCGGCCACTGGCTCGGATGCTGCCCCATTTGCCTATGAGGAAAGTGACGTCAGCTGTGGTCGCCCCTCAGCGGATCCTCATCCAGAACGAGCCAGCCTTCTAAACTGGGACAGCATTCCAGGCTGGGGAGTCTTCCTAAGAGGGGCCCCAAAGCACGGGAAGACGTACAGAACATGCGGTGATGTCGCAGGATGGTTAGCACGGAGAGGCAGACAGTGGGCCTGCCCGCCTGGGGCTGGAGGGGGATGAGTTAGCATGGGAAGGCCACAGAAGCGAGCTGAGTGCCCATACAGTACCTCGGGGGGAGTCAGGTTTCCTTGATGCTGCACTCTTGGGGCTGGAGAAGGTAATTACCCTAGTTCTGTGACCTAGGGCTGAGAGGGGACAGGCATCTCAGCAGAGGAAGACAGGGAGAGCTGCTCATTCTGGGGCCGTGGGGGGGGAATGACTGGATGGAGGGGCAGATGAAATGAATGACCAACACCTGAGAGAGCTGCAGGCCAGGCTGGGATGCCCCAACCCGCCCCGGCGCCTTGCTTTTGCAAGGAAGCAGGACCCTGCCTCCAGCCATTAAAGCAGCTAGTCCACAACCGGTGGTGGTGGCGGCTGCTGCGAACATCTCACCTCCACGGCTAACCGGCCCGGGCCCTTCGTCTCTCCCTCCCATCACCTGCTTCATAAGAGATCCCAGCTTGGGCTGTCGCTTCTCAGAAGAATCTGTAGCACCAACAGAAGGTGGACATTCCACACCTGAGCTCAGGAAAGCAGCCTGTCCCTTCCCCTCCGCCCCGGGCAGGATCACCCTCTTCCCCCTTGCAGGATGCCAGAAAACCCTCCCACTCTGGCTCGGCCTCCTCCTGCAACTCCTGGGCCCCTGGCCTGGGCAAGCAGTGTGGGGGGAGAGGGCAAGGTCCCAGCTGCCACAGGCCAGCCATTCAAGGCGGTGCCAGTATCCATCAGACAGACAATGAATGAGGTGGGTTATGCTGAGCGAATGAAATGGGGGGAATCTGCTAGCAGGTGGGATGGAGATGCCGCAGCTGCCAAGGGCACGGGACTCACCTGGTGGATGCTTCCTTCCCCCGGCCTCGCAGGCTACGCTACGGTAGCCGCTATACCCAAACCAGCTCCTTGAGGCTGCCACAAAGTTTAAAGAAGAGCAGCTGAACCACTGTTGGACCACCATCTAAACCAGCCCACTCACCTGAGTTGCTCATGTGGGCAGAGCTGAAGCCGCCACTGAGAGTGTTGCGGCCACCAGCATCTGCGTAATGGGGCATGGAATTGATGATGGCTTGTAGGTATTTTTCTTGCTCCAGACTCGTCGAATCTGCCTGAGAGGGGCCTGGAAGGAGAGGCAGGAAGGAAGGATCCTCAGTAGTGGGCAGGGAAGACAGAGAAGCAAGGCAGGAACAGACCCCCCCTAGAGGTACCTGTGGCAGGAGCATTCTGGGACTTGAAGAGACCCACCACGCCTTTTCCGTGCAAGCCACCCGATCGGAGCAGCACTGCTTTTGTGCGCGAGTTCCGCCAGCAGACCACAGGGAAGCGGTTCTGGCGGTAGCAGCGCGAGATCCGCTGAACTGTGTTGTCCTGGATGCTCTGCGGGATGATCAGCAGTCCTGGGTAACTGTGGAGACACAGGAGAGCCTGTAGCCCCAGCACGACCATGGCGGCAGGGAGACACATGCGTATCCACAGAGCCAACCCAGAGAAATCACCAAATGCAAGCGCCCCGGAGAGCAAAACTTTTTCCCAGGGCTCTCAGATCTAGAAGCTGACATAGTCTGCCCTACGGAAGACAAGGACGATTGCAGGCTTCAGTCATATCAAGCGTTTCTACCCAGGCAAGAGTTATCCTGTGGTTTACGATCTAGGATAAAGTGCTGATAGTATCCAGATTACAAACCCAATATATCATATGCCCCCCACCCCCCAAGTCTGGCCATGTTGCCTCATTATGGTGGGGGGGGGTGTTTCTGAGCAAAGAATCAGCATACACTGCAAGCGTATGCCCGGAGCAGGTATTCCCAGCAAGGTCTCCCGAGGGGGGAAGGTCATCCCGGCTGCCCAGCTAAAGCAAGCAGGCGCCTATACCGGGCAGTGGTGATGGAGGAAGACGCTGGAGGCAGAGGATCGCTTTAGTGACAGCGGCAAAGGCCCCGATTCATACTGTGCGGGAGAGGGCCATGGTAAACCTCTCCTGTATTTTACCAAGAAAACCACATGGATAGAAAATACAAAATGATCTGACAATATAGTGCTAAATGACGGGCCCCTCAGGTCGGATGGCACTCAACGTGCCACTGAGGAAGAGCTGAGGATCTTTTGGGGTACTGATGGTGTTTATGATGTAGCTAGATTAAAGCCGTCTAGTTGCTGATGCTGCCATACAGGAAAAGAAAATCCGAAGCTGCAAAGGCAGAATTATAGTAAGAACATGGAACGTAAGAAGCATGAACACGGGAAAACTCAACACGGTGCAAGATGAAACGAAACGACTACAAATTGGCATCTTGGGCATCAGCGAATTGAGATGGACTGGGATCGGACACTTTCAGCCAGAAGATCACATTGTTTATTACTCACAGTGTGAAAAACCAAGAAGGAACAGCATTGCTTTTATAGTTAGGAAGGGAATAGCAAGAACAGCACTTGGCTACAATGCAATCAGTGACCGAATAATATCATTAGACTTTGTGGACAACCCTTTACTATGATGATCATTCAAGTATACGCTCCAACCACCGATGCAGAAGAAGAGGAGGGTGATGAGTTTTATGGTCAGTTTCAATCTAAAATCACAGAACCTGCAAGCCAGTGTAATGGGCAAACAGCCAAGATGTGCTGCTTGTGGTTGGAGACTGAAATATTAAAATTGGAAACAGCAAGGAGGAAAATATAGTTAGATTGCTATGGAGCAAGAAACAGAAATGAAGCAGGATAATGACTTAGCAATTTCTGCCACCCCAATTATTTTTTCATAGGTAACACTGTCTTTAAATAACCAAAACAAAGCCTGTATACATGGACATCACCAGGTGGAGTGCACGGAAATCAAATTGACTATATTATTGCTAAAAGGAAATGGAGGAGTTCAGTTATAGCATCAAACATATGGCCAGGTGCTGTGGAGCAGATCACGAACTGTTCATATGCAAATTCCAAGTTAAGCTAAAGAAGAAGAAAGCCATCCAGTTTCCATATATGACCTTGAACATATACCCACCATTTTCAAGGAGAACATCATTAATTGCTTTGAAATTCCTGAACCGCATTGATAGAGAACCAAAGGAACTATGGAATGAACTTTAAGAAGTTGTTAAGGATGAATGTGAAAAGTGCAATTGTAATTTAAAAAAAGGAAGAATTTGAAAAGAAATTGCCAAAGATGAAGAAACAGAAGAAAGCAAACTAGATGTCTGAACAAATCATGGAAATTGCCAAGAAGAGAAGGGAAGCCAAAACCAAGAAAGACAAAGATCTCAGGAAGAAACTTAAAGAATTTCAGAGAGCTGTTAGAAGAGACAAGACTTCTGTAAAGATACTGAAGATGGAAATAGACACAGAAAACCAAGGAAACTCTTCCAAAAGATCTCTTAACTCAGAAGGAGGTTCCAACTTTGAACTGGTATGCTAAAGGACACCAATGGATAGACAGTAACTAATTCAAAGAAGATCAAACGAAGATGGAAGGAGTATACTGAAACACCATAGAGATGTCAACATCCAAGATACTTCAGAAGATATTCCCTCCTTCAAGAATCTCTAGTAGTAGAAGATGAAGTTAGATCCACGTGCTGGTCATTTTTTTTTATATATATATATATATATATATATATATATATATATATATATATATATATATTGTGCCTTTGAGTCATATATATATATATATATATATATATATATATATATATTGTGCCTTTGAGTCACTGTTGACTCCTGGCGACTGCCTGGACTAGTCCCTGCAGTTTTCTTGGCAAGATTTTGGAAGTGATTTGCCATTACCTGCTTCCTAGGGCTGAGAGAGTATGACTGGCCCAAAGTCACCCAGCTGGCTTTGGGCCTAAGGCAGGACTAGAACTCACAGTTGGTTTCTAGCCTGGTGCCTTAACCACTACACCAACCTGGCTCTCAATGCTGGTTATTACCAAGTCAGAAAGCTACAGGAATTGATGGAATACCCACTGAAATATGGCAAACAACAGAAGAAAAATCAGTAAAGGTTCTAACCAAGTTATGCCAGCAAATAAGGAGAATGACAGTGGCCAACAGATTGGAAGAGGTCAGTCTACATACCAATACAAAGAAAAAAGACATGACAGAACATGCAAACTATCATTCATATCCTTTCTTTCACAGGCTAGCACAACAACACTTAGGATCATCCAACAAGGATTAGATCCCTACACAGAAAGGGAGATGCCAGACGTTCAACCTGGCTTTAGAAAAGGCCGAGGAACACCAGCCATTATTTCTGATGCAGGCTGGATAGTTGAGAAAGCCAAAGAATGCCAAGAAGAAGTCAGTGTGTGCTTCATTGATTCAGAAAGGCCTTTGATTGTGTTCATTACATCAAGTTGTGGAATGCACTTAGAAAAACTCCCGGCACTCCCATTCCTTCTGCAAGTTGGCAAAAGGTTTCCAAAGGACTGCAAGAATGGGACGCCGACTTGCAGCAGCTATGGGACGTGCAGCTTCGGGAAGGAACAGGATGCCAGCTTTAGGGAAGGAATGGGAGGCATGGCTTGGGGAACGGTGCGAGGAGGTGAAGACCAGTGGTCTGGGGCTTGAGGCAGCATTTCTCAGTGGCAGTGGCAGTCCTGGGGCTGAAGTCAATGCCGGGGAGGGTGGCAGCTGGCTGAGACTGCTGAAGGCCTCAGGCCTCTACTTCAGTCCCAGCTGCTGTGCAGGGAGGCCAAAAGGACATAGATGGTGGGGGAGATAAGCAGGTGGGGGAGTTGCAGAGCCTCTATATGGGCAGGCTGCCAAATGCCTGAATTTTGATCACATGACCGTGGGGGCACTCCAACGGCTGCATCTTTGGGCACAGGTTGTAAGTCCATTTTTTCAGTGCTGTCGTAATTTTGAGTGGTCACTGAACGAATGGCCGTAAAGCGAGGACTACCTGTACAGCTTCTGCCATTTAAGATCAGCCATCAACAGTAAAGAAACAAGCAGTCAAGAAGTACACTGCAGACTAGTATTTGCTAGAGCAGCCATGAAGGACTTGGAAAAGATATTCAGAATACCGTGGACAGCCAAGAAAACAAACCAATGGATCATCGAACTGATCAACCCAGAGTTCTCCCTCGAGGCACAAATGACCAGCCTCAGATTGTCCTATTCGGACACATTATGCAAAGATCCAGCTCTCTGAAAAAGGCCCTAATGCTGGGAAAGGTGGAAGAAAATAGAAGAAGAGGACAACCAATAGTAAAGTCGCCCAGAGTCACCCATTGGGGGAGATGGGCGGCATACAAATTTGAAAAATAAATAAATAAATAAAAATAAATAAATAAAGTGGATGGATTTAGTGGTAATGAAGACCAGGTTAGGGACAGATCATCATGGAGAAAATCTATCTATGTGGTCACTAGGAGCTGACACTGACTTGAGAGCACATAATCAATCAATCAATCAATCAATCAATCAATCAATCAATCAATCAATCCACACGCAGCCCCAATAAACAGGATGGATTACCACTGCCATAAGCAAAATGCTGCAGTTCATGATATCACCCAGGAAAGAACAAAAACAAGAGAAAAGCACAGTGGGCCCCTTAGTTATGCCAAAATTGGCAAAGTGAAACTGGTTGCTACTTCTGGAAGGAAGCAGTTCATGACATGTTCTCAACCCAGCTGGAAAAGAAGGTTTTGAATTGCATACAAAAGCTATGGAAGATTAGGCATGCTAGCCTAGCTATAGAATGGAGGAAACTTCAGTCCAGAGCCCAACCAGCTTGAATTCCAGATGTTCTCCAGAGGCAGCCCCACACATTGTACATTGCAGCAACACAATCTAGATGTTACCAGAGCCCCAGACTGGCGCATTTCTACACAAACCAGAGGCATCATTGGTACATCAACTGTGGCTTCCTAGAGCAGCTGCAGTGCCACAGACTTCAGCAACATGACTTGCCAACTGCCTTAGAGTGCCTGGCAAGAGACGGAAAACTGATCTGCTCTTATGTAACCCAGATTGCTGACTCACCTGTCCTCCCCTAAAGGCCAAGCTGCCAGTTCTTCCCTACAAGCGTGGAGGACGCTCCCAATGACCAGACATACCTCCTGCAGATGGCATACATCCGGTTGACGGTGGAGATCCGGAAAGGCTCATTCTTAGAGCGGGTCAGACTGTTGCTCAGGGTGCCAAGGCCCAGGCGCTGGTAATCCCGGCAACAGGCTCGCTCTACCAGGTGGCTCATAGTCATCTTGTCAGAGGACCTGATTGTGGCTGAGGGAGTCAAGGTGCTTCTGTCCACTTCTTCAGCCACTGCAGAAGTCAAAGTAGCATAAGGGAGAGGCCAGAAAGTGCTCCCACCTGCCGCTTGCCCAGCCCTCATGGGCAGATGGACAGCTACCATACCTGAGATCTCATCCTCATTGTCCTCGGGGAAGGGCTGCTGACTGCTCCGGTGCTCCCAGGGAGGTGGGGTGTACTTCTTGCGGGTCACATACTGGCGACCAATTGTTTTCTTGGCATTTTTTACCAGGTTCTTGGAAATGGTCCTAAAAGAAAGGGCAGGAGGAGTCACTCCCCTGAATCCCAGGCAGCTCTTCCCTGAAAGGTTGAAAGGCCCTTAAGGAAGTGATCCCTGCTGCTGGACTTTGGAACATCTGCACTGGGAGCTGTCTGAAGAAAGGCCCACCAACCAAGGGGCTGGAACCCCGAGTATTCCCTCTCTCTCCATCATGTGCAGGCACTGGGACTGGCAAGCTTCCCCCAGAAGGCTTTGCTTCTTTCAGCTTGTTCAGAGCAATATTAAGTCACCCAGAAGGTGAGTGAAAAATCAGGGGCTACTGCCCCAACTGCCTTCAAGTGAAGCCCTATATGGAGATCTTCCCCCTCCCCCATCTGTTCCCACCTGAGAGACGGGTTTTTATCCTTGGCTTTGGAAGGCAGGGTAGGCTTGCTAGACTGTCCCACCATGAAGGCAAAGGTATCAGAGATGTGCTGGGGATAGCGCAACTTGCTGAGATGCTTCCGGAAGGTCTCTGCACTCTCAGAGGCCACTTCTTCATCAAAGACAATGCGAAGCAACTAGAGGGTAAAACAAGCCACACTCAGGTTCTGCGTCCAAACCCAGCTGACTTGCCTCTCAGAAGGGCTTCTCTCAAAACTGACTTGGGTTTGGAGGGGTGGGGAAAGGATCCCCAAGAGATGTTCCATCCTACTGACATGCTCAGAGACTCACCTGGAATGTACAGGAGCGCAGTTGGAGCTGAGCACAGCCCTCCTGGATGAACTGATCTAAGGGAGTCTGGACTGTAATCTTCTCTTCTTTGGTCAGAGAGGCAATGGGGAAGGAGCGGACCACCACCTGCTCCCCCACTGGAAGGAGGGGAAAAAGAAAGCATGTCAGGGAGAGCCAGGCAGAAGCCCACCCTTACAGCCAAGGTGCTGGGATGAGCCAAGTGGCGTTGTGCTGGAAAGAGAGCTCTGCCAACAAGTGCTTGGGCATGGACCTGCACTGGAGGGGACAGCTGGGCAGAAATGCAGTGGAAGATGATCAGAACTGGACAAACAACCCATATAATTAATCCCCAGAGTCACCACAACCAGCTACTGGTTTATTTATTAAACTAATTTTTATACCACACAACTCAGAAATTCCATTAGATGTTGCTGGATTACAAGAGGACCCTCCTGCTTGTGTTCCCTGATAGAAGACTCTATATCAGAGGCTGTCTTATCCCCCATGGATTTTAAAGCTGCACAGGCATAAAGCACCCTTTCCAAGGCCTTCGTAACTTTGAACTGTCATTAAACAAACGGCCATTAAGCAAGGACTACCTGTATTGAAGTTGTGAATGTATTGGTAATTTATTTTTTGTTATATTTGTTTATGAATTGATAGCTTTGTTGTTCTTGATTTTATGCTGCACTGACAGAGTCATTGTGCAGTGTGGTAGTATAGAAATAAAGTAACTACATGAGTAAGTAAGTAAATAAACTTCCTTGCCAATGGAGTTCAGGGTGAGAGGTTAACATGGAGTCCCTACCAAATTTACTTTTGAAATGAATCATGTGTACTTGGCTAACCTTAGAGCTTGCATATGTTTCCAGCCAGTACAAGCTTGCAACAATCTTGGAAGAAATAGTCAAAGGACTGAAGAAGCAAGTGAATACACTTGGGCTGTTGAGATAGCGTGTCGAGGATACACTACAACAAAGGGTGAAAGAAGGAAGAGGAGCAAAGAAAGGAGCAAGCCCAATGGCTTGAGACATTCTATACCACTGAACTCAGGAACGGTGTGTTCAGACCTCAGCAGAAGAATTTTACAGAAAGAAAAAAGGACACCATGAAACCAGATGGTGTGTCCCTTATGAGTAGAGGAGACAGAGTTGTGCTCTACAAGAAAATAAAGAGAGTAGTAGTAATAGTAGATGCTGACTCATTATTACAAGCCATGCTGCTTGTCAGGAATGTGAGAGAACAACTTCCAAAGATTCTCAAGTCCAATGACAATTATGCCTTCCTGCTAATGCATGTGGCGGCAGTGATACTGCAAAGACAGATAGAACTTTATCATCATGATTTCTGAAGTTCTAGGAACAAAGTTGAAGATGCTGGGAGCTCAGATGTTAATGTACAGGTGGTCCTTGGGTTACAACCACTCGTTCAGGGACATTCAAATTCATGACAACGCTGAATGAGGGGGACTTACGACCAGTCCTCAGAACTGTCACAGTGTCCCCACGGTCACATGATTGCGATTTCTGACGTTCCCCGCTAGCTTCCCACAAGCAAAGTCAATGGGGAAGCCAGCAGGAAGCCAGAAGTCACAATATGTGAGGTCCTCGCCTAACAGTGGCCACGGGACTGCTGAAATTGCCGTTACTAGGCAACGCAGTCATGTGACATCGTGCTTTATGACTGTATCGCTTAGCAACGGCAACTACGGTCCCAACTGCCGTTGTAACCCAAGGACTAACTCTAACAAAGTAACTCTAATTCTGACCTGGGAAAGAACTCAGTCTAGTAGTCTGGAACTGTAGAGCTAACGTCAGGAAAGCTAAAGCTCAGAATGAGCTGACATTGGTGATGGAAGCTTATAACAGAAAAGGCTTCTTCAGGCGTGCAAAATTAATCAGTATGTTGGCTAACCTTAAGCTAAAATAATGGTATCTCAGTCCGAACGGAAATTGGATTTTGTGCAGCTGTTTCAGCATCTAACTCCATCAACTGCTATAGATATGCTTAGTAAGCTTAAGTATTTTAAAAAACTATTTTAAAGCAAAAGCAATTGTTGTGTTTAAAACAATAGAACAGTGTATAGTATATTTGATCGTAAAGATTCTGTTTGTAAGAACTTTATTGTGGTGTCCTGTTTTTACAAAATACAGCCAAATACAGAGATTCTGGAAGCTGAAAGAGTAGCTAGTGAAACTACCAGAAAAATGAATCAAACCAAGTTTTAAGACAGACAGTAATATATGTCTCTGCCACTAAATGGAACTGTTCAACAAGAGAACCAAGGAGACTTTGAATAGATCTACTAATACTGAGTCTGCTTTGAGTTGACAAGACACGAGATACCTGGAAGTCAACGGGTTAGGTAGTAATTCAGGCAAGTCAGCAGCCTTTATAAGTGAATATCCCAAGTCTATTCAAAATTCACAGATGAATAATTTTGGAAGCAGAAATATTTGTGCTATTCTTGACAACAAAGGATTATTAAATCCCATTTATGTAGAAACCCTAACCTTTCTTTCAACTGCTTTAAAGGCAGAGATATCTTTAGCAGGGCACTATGAACAATATGCTATTAAATTTAAATTAAAACTAAAGCTTTTGAAGTTAATTACCATAAATGTTTATCTTCTAGGAGCTAAAACAAGATCTGAAATTAAACAAATTTGGGTGGAATTGGATACAAAGGTAGAGATAAAGATATGTCCTGCTTCTAAAATTCCCTCATAAGTACTTTGCAATTTTGGGTAATTTGAATGCCAGACTTGGCTCTAATAACCAAGTTCCCTAAATACCAGAGCATCAATTATGTGGGTTCTTGTTTAATCAGTTTTTGTAATATGTACATTTTAATAATTTTAAATGGCACAATGGCACAAGATCATCCTGGTAAATGAATTTACTTGTGAATGATGAGCAAGTGTACTAGATTATTCTCTAATATCTACTAATTTACTTCTCTTGGTCAAATTGTTTAATACTTAGTTTGAGATCAGATAGCAACCATAAACCCTTAATTCTAAATTTGCTAATTAATGATAAAGGTTTTTATTTGATTCAGCGTTATTCCTCTGATGCTCTTCAAGAAGCAATTATAAATTCAGGATTGTTTGGTTGGAACAATAAGTCTACTCAAGATTTAAATTTCAGGCCATGTATAACAGACAATGGGAATTTTACAGAAAAAATGTCAAAAAAATGTCTTTAATATTCTAATTTAATTAGTAAAACCTTAGCAGCTGGAGCATCTACACCTTCGAATCGAAGAAAGATCCAGCTGAGTCGTACTACCAGCCGGTGTGATGTGGACTGCTCCACTACTAAGAAGCAGTTAAGGGACCTCTATACCCAGCATACAGAAAACGTATCCGCGACACTCCCCCACCCTACCCCAAGTTTTTATGAACAGAAGTAATCTTACAAGATATTAATATGCCAGAAGAAGCAGAAATGCAAGCATGTTTCCAGGTTGTTATTAATAAATGCTTCTTTGTGCAAGGACTCTACATGATCACGTTTTAGGTCATATTTATGCAAAAATATTGAAAATTCAAAAGGGTTCACAAACTTTTAAGCACCACTGTAGATTTTAGGGATGCCTGATTCTGTAAATAAAACCAAACTTTGGGTTAAATTAGAGAATTTGGTTCCTGACAGGTGTGTGCATGTGTGTGTGGCAAGGAAGGAAGGAAGGAAGGAAGGAAGGAAGGAAGGAAGGAAGGAAGGAAGGAAGGAAGGAAGGAAGGAAGGAAGGAAGGAAGGAAGGAAGGAAGGAAGGAAGGGTGGGTGGGTGGGTGGGTACAGGCAGTATATCAAAACAGTATAATGCAAGCTAGGCATCAAAAAAGGCTTACTTACAGGAAACATAACAATGAACAAGGGTGTGAGACAAGATTGTATTTTTGTTCCAGCATTATTAAATATCTATAGTAATGATTTGGCTGATGGCCACTGCCCATTATTAGCCAAAAAAATTGTGCTTTGTCATATGCAGAAGTTACTGTTCTTCTTCCTCATATCAGATTGGGTTTGAAATGCCAACTTGAGGCATTAGTCAAGTATTGTCAGGATAACCAACTACAAATCAACTACAATAAATCTAAAATTTTGTTTTTGGGGAAAAAATTTAAAAAGTGTAGCTGGAAAGTTCATTATCATATGATAACTCATTAAGAATTTTCGCTATCTGGACATTTTATTCAATCATGCTTTGTCCTGGCAATGTCATTGCAAGGCGACACTTTTGAAAGCAAAAACTACTATGATGGCTTGCTTCAGTATATTTATTTGAAAGGAGGAAGATTTGTCCCAGCAGCAATACAGGTTTTAATGCAAAAATCTCATATCAAATCTTATAATGGAGCTCCAATTTGAATTACAGTCATCAATCAATACGTAACCCATTGCAGATGAATTTATTAAGAGCTCTTTTAATTGTTCTAAGTTGTGTTCCAAATTCTATTAATTTAAGGGAAACCAGACAATGCCCCCTAAAAACAAGAGTTTAGCTAACTACAATTAAATTTTGGTTCCAAACACATGTTTGTAAAAACAAGGAAGGATTGTTATGTGAAATTTTGAACTATTCTTATATGTTCAAACAGTGACTCAAAAGACCTGTCATATTGCTCTGGAGCCTATTTGTTTTCTAGTGATACAACATCACCATTTTACTGCATTAAATGAAAATTATGGGACAACCCAGCACAGGAACCAAGGCAAAAGCCAAACTTCTGCATTCACCCCTGGCCTTTGGAATAAATTAAACTTTTCAGCTCCCTATATATTTTAGTAGTTTACATTTAAGTGTAGCTTTTTCTAAAACTAGTCTAAATGTGTTGCTAACAAGTATGTTATCCGAATAGATTTCAAAAGATTTCCATCACTCAAAGATGTTGCTCCTGAAGTGGCACTGCCCTTGAAACTATCATATTCTACTGCATTGTGATTTTTACATGAATTTTTGACAGGATATATAATTTAGCCTATTTTAAAATTGAGGCCAGGAAGTGATAGTTCTGAATACAGGTAGTCCTCACTTACTGACCAAAGTTGCAACAGTGCTGAATGAGTGGAACTTAATGACCAGTCCTCAAAGTTCCAGCTGTCACAGTACCCCTGCAGTCACATGATTGCGATTCAGGCGATTGGCAACCGACTTGCACTTACGACAGTTGCAGCATCCCATGGTCACATGAATGTCATTTGCGACCTTCCCTGCTGGCTTCCCACAAACAAAATCAACGGGGAAGGTGGCAGGGAAGGTCGCAAGTTGCTTTGGTAAGTCCCCCTGGCCTTCCTGCACTCATAACCTACTGCACCACCCCGGCCTTTCTGTGCTCATACCGTGCCATCCATTCCCTGGCCTTCCAGTACTCATGTGCTGCCTATGCCAGGCATCCGCCTTGTGGCACCCCCACACTTATCTGGGACCCCCACCACTTCCCACTTAATGACCCGCGTGTCTTGGGGTTACAACAGCAACCAGGTCTGCCAGGATTGTCATCACTAACTGATATGGTCATGTGACATCGTGCTTTAAGACTGCATTACTTAGTGACAGCAATCCCAGTCCCAACTGCTGTTGTAACCCGAAGACAACCTGTATGTTAAACCTGTTACTTTCTTATAAAAATCTTAAAATTACAGTGGCAACAGCGAAATTGTTTAACTATGGCTATCAAAACAAGACCTTGAAGTTTGAATTTTAACATATTTTATATAATATCCATTAACTTAATACCATTAACTTAAATGCCAAACTATTTTATCTTATGCTAAACCTTTTGATGATTCTATACTTTGCTATTTGGGTCTTTTCACCATAACAAACATTATATACATACATACAGAAAGAAGTATACAGGTGACAGTTATAAGTTCCTCTGATGCAAAGCTGTTTACTTAACTGTTGCTATATATGTATAGAGATAATTATTATATGTGTCTAACATTTTAGTTGAGAGGCTATTTATTTTATATGATGTTATACTTAATTGTAATGTTAACTGTATCAGTTTTTTTAAAATTCTGTGTTTGTACTGCGCTTAGTTATAACAACTATATTATAATAAAATTACTAATTACCATCTGAAGGAACAGGAATGCAGATGATGGGAGGGCGGAGCTGGCGTCGCGGCGATACGGCGGGCGATCCTGGGCTCCCAGGATGGCAGCCGATATCTCCTCGCCCGGACGGTCCCGATGGACCTAAGCCGTCCCGTAGAGATGGCGAACGCAAAGGGCGCGTCCCGCGGATCTCAGGGACGCCGCAAGTCCCAGATCGATCCGGGGAGAAGCTCTTGAAGCCGGTGGAGGAGAGGCAGCCAAAAATGGCTGCGAAAGCCGGGACAGCTCCAAAGGAAGATGGAAGAGAAGGGTGTCAACTGGGTGAGATGGACTTTTACTATTCAACTATTCTTAGAGAACACCTTAAGTAACTTAAAGAGATTTTTAAAAGTGAAGAAAAGTGGATTAAGCGGCGAGATTTAACCCTATTAAAAAAAAGAAGGGGGAGAAAATTTTTCTTTCCAACTTTCCCTTTTTAGTGGAATTGACAAGATGTTTTTCTTTTAAAAAAAATATATTTTTAACTGGATTGGCTTTCTCTTTTTAATACTCAATAACTTTATATTTTAAGCCTTTTTTTTTTACTAAGATTTTTTTATTGTTATAAGAAATTTATATCTTTTTGACTTTGAAATGGGGAAAGTGGAGTTAAGAGAAAGTAAATGAAAGAAAGTTGCACTGCCATTTAGAGGCGCGAATTATGCTTTTTTTTTTCATTGTGACGCACGCTCAAAGACCCTGTGCTTTCTAAAAAGATAGTGGGATGTGCATGTTTATACAGGTGCCATCCGTAACTATAAACAAGAAAGTGGAGTTGAAAGCGACTTTGAAAACATTAAGATGGAAAGTTTGAGCCAGTCACAAGAGCCTTGATTAGTGGCAGTAGCTCTTTTTTCTGCTAGAAGCTCTGCTTTGCTTTCTATTCCCCCCCCAGATGGATTTTTTTTTTTAAAGAGGCTTAGCCTTTTCCTTCTTTTCCTTTTCTTTTTATTTTTCCTTCTTTTTTTTTCTCTCCTTTTGCTTCTTTTTCTCTTATTTTTGGCAAGAACAAAGATAAAGAATCCTTTGACTCAATGAAGGTTTATCAAGATAATAGACTATACGAGAAACACAATGCAGAAAAAGATCTTTAAACTATTGAGGATGACTATAAAAAATTGGAAGAAGAGCTGCAGAAATTCTCAAAAAAAAAAGAAAAAAAAGAAAAAAGATATTAAAGCTAAAATGGACTTAATTAAACATAAAACGGGATCATTGGAAAAGGAAGAAATAGTACAAGAAATCAGAAACATTAAACGGAATTATTGTGAGGCCTATAAACTGAGAATTAAAAGGGTTAATCAACTGATAAATGAAGAGAGACAGATTTGTTCTTGGCACTGAGGGTGAGAAAAAGATTATACAAGATTATAATGGAAAATCGTACTAAGAGAATGTACAAAAAGAAGAAGTAAAACAATATTGAAAGAAACTATTGCAGATGTTTAAAGAGAAAATCAGGGGAATACAACAATGATTTTACTGACAGAATATTCATAATGCAGAATGTTCAAAAGGACACTTATTATTGCTTTCTCTTATCCAATAATATAGAAAAAAGGAATGAACAGCCAGATATTTTGGGACATTGAATGAAAAGGGTGAACTCAAAATTATGCAAGCGCTGGAATAAAGTATAAATCTGAGATATATAGTTAAAAATTGTATAACATGTAGTGAAATCTGGTTAGAACTGTAACTTGGTTAGAATTGTAATTGATACTGTAACTGATATTGGTTAGAATTGTAACTCTTAAGAATTGGAAAAATTAAAAAGTACTTATGCAGGAGGAAGTTATTCAAAATTATGGAATGTGCAGAGATGAGTTAAATTGAGATTTGAAATTAGAGTAAGAAGATAAGCAATTTTATATGACACGGGATTTGTTTTTATTAATGATTAGATGAGAAAATATAGTAATGTAATAGATTAGGAAATTTTATAATAGAAATTTGATATTAATTATTATATATATACACATATAATAGATAGATGGAGATGTATTACTAATCCTATTGAAAGTTAAAATTTTTTGTAATATATGATTTTATAGATTAGCTATGAATGATTAATAATTGTTAATTGATAAGTATACAAGTATATTTTTGAATAGATGATATGAGAATTTAAGATTATGAAAGGGGCACCAACGAGTTTAACTGGTTGACACACGGTATAAAATGGAAGATGCTTTTTTATGCCTTTTTATGTTTTTGTTTGTTCATGTTTGTTTTGTGTTTGTTGTAAAAATAAAAAAAACATTATAAAAAAAAAAAAGGAATGCAGATGATGCATGATGAAAATACAATTAAAGAATTCTTAATTACAGTCAGTGATGACTTCCAGGGGAGGCATGGTGAACTGAAGATATCTCCATGAAAGCAGAGCCAATGACTGCGGCAATGTGATGGAATGGAATTATGAAGGCCAGGCTCAGGGAGAAAAACATTTTCTTTCATCTCCTGAGGAGCATGGGAAATACAAGAGGATGAGACTGGCACCTCCCTGAGGAATTCACAATGTTGTGGCTGGCATTACTTGGGTGCTGGGGTTTCAGTCTGGGAAGATTCTTGCTAGAGGTTGTAGCTAATAAACATAGCTGGACTGAATTTACATGGTCTGTTGGAGTTCCTTGGGCTAGGCCTGACAGGCAAAGATCAAAGAACCGGTGAGTAGATTGGTTCTTTGGAACCTCTCCAGATAAGGAGAGGACGAGAGATTGCCCACTGTGCTCCAGAGGCTGCTCCTCATGAGGAGACTGCAGGACAGCAGTCTTCCGCAGGTTTGACTGCCAGGAGACAAAGGGATTAGCCATCTTGCTCACAACCACAACAGAGCCTTTTAAAGGACACTATGTTTGCAAGCCTCACCTTCCAATCACTTTTGGAAATTGCCTATTAACCATCTTAAAGCTATTAAAGACCTTCAGAACAAGAAGTTTGAAAAGTTGCTGGGTGAGTTTAGCTTCACCTCTGAACAAAAGAAAAATTAATTACAAACTTAAGTTCTTAAAGAATTTGAAATAAACAGCAAAAAGCTAAATAAGATTTTGATCTAAGAAAGTTAGAAGTGGATTAAGGGTCCAGTTAATTTGGAATATTGACTTTTACTATAACATTTTGGAATTAACTATAAAAAATAAATAGGTTCTCATAGGAACCAGAGCTATTTTAGCTAACTTGGTTCATAACAAAGATGTGACTTTATGATTTTAGAAACTACACACTAGAGGGGACTAAAGATTCTAAACAGAAGGGGAAAAAAATACAAGCCAACTTTTGGTGTTGGTTAACTGGGACTTACAAAATGACACAAAATGTCATAACACTGGAAATATGACGGGAGCCAGAGGCCAGGCCGTTTCAGGGGAAGATGCCCCCGATGCATTATACTGGTGGCATGTTCCAGCCCTCAGAGCTCAAGCCCAGACCCTGGTCAGCAAGCCTACAGGCCCGGGCTTTCAGCTGTTGCTGTTGAACGCCAGGTCAGTCAATAATAAGGCCCCCCTTTTTCACGACTTTATTGGGGAGGAGCAGGCTGACCTGGTGTGCATTACCGAGACCTGGCTGGCACCAGAGAGGGGAGTAACCCTTTCGGAATTGTGTCCAGCCGGGTTTAGGGTGTGGCACCAGCCAAGACCCCAGGGCAGGGGAGGGGGAGTGGCAGTGGTCATCAGGGAATCCCTGCTGGCCTCCAGAGATCCTGCTCCACAAGTTGCTGGTTGTGAGACCCTGTTTCTGAGGTTGGGCACACGGGATCAGTTGGGAGTGCTGCTAGTGTACCAGCCTCCCTGCTGCATAGCATCCTCCCTGCCTGAGCTGCTGGAGGCCATCTCAGGCTTGGCAGTGGAGTTCCCCAGACTTATGGTCTTGGGGGACTTTAATCTGCCATCCCTGGGGTTGGCCTCAGAGGCGGCTTGGGAGTTCATGGCTACCATGGCAGCCATGGGCCTATCCCAGGTCATCTGTGGCCTGACCTGGGACAGTGGGCACACTCCAGACATGGTTTTCTTGTCGGAGCAGCGGCAGCATGATCTGGTGGGGGATTTTATATTATCCCCCATCATGGTCAGATCACTCCTTGGTGGCGGTGGGATTCTCCTATGCTGCCCCCCTCCGCAGGGAGGTGGGACCTATTCAAACGGTCCGCCCCCGGCAACTGATGGACCCGCACGGGTTCCAAAGGGAGCTGGGGATTGTTCCTGAGGCCTTGCTGCACAGCCCAGCGGAGACTCTGGCTGCAGCCTGGAACAAGGAGGTGGCTGGGGCCTTGGACAGGATCGCGCCTGTGCGTCTTCTCTTGGCCCATCACCCCCGGCGCTCCCCGTGGTTCACGGAGGAGTTGAGGGAGCTGAAAAAGGCTAAGAGATGTCTAGAGCGCCGCTGACGGAAAACTAAGGACGAATCTGACCGAACGCAGGTTAGAGCTGCTATTAAGGCCTACCTAGTGGCGGTAAGGGCGGCGAAACGTCAACATTTCTCCGCTCTTATTGCATCCTCAGAGTGTCGCCCTGCAGCCCTGTTTAGGGTCACTTGGTCCCTCCTGGGAAAAGGGGGGGCAGAGGACTATTTGCAGGGTCGTGCAGAGGAATTTGCTGAACACCTGATGGACAAAATCGCTCAGATCTGTTCTCAGTTGGAAGCCAAGCGTGGAGCAGGTCCTGGGGAGTTGCCCAGGGAGCGTTCTTACCCAGTTATCTGGGAACGGTTTGATCCTGCTGCCCCTGAGGAAGTGGACAGGGTCCTCGGGGCTGTCAGTGCGACTACCTGTGGTTTAGATCCTTGTCCCTCCTGGCTAGTTAAAGTTACCAAGGAGGTGACCTTAGGGTGGGTTCTGCCAGTGGTCAATTCATCCCCAGGAGGGGGTGTTTCCGAAGCCTTTTAAAGAGGCTTTGGTCTGCCCGCTCCTCAAGAAACCGTCACTAGACCCCATCCTTCTGGACAATTTTCGTCCAGTCTCCCACCTCCCCTTTTTAGGAAAGGTGGTGGAAAAGGTGGTCGCGCGGCAGCTTCAGAGGATCCTGGAGGAAACGGATTATCTGGACCCCTATCAGTCAGGGTTCAGGCCTGGTTATGGGACAGAAACAGCATTGGTCGCACTTTTGGATGATCTCTGGCGAGAGCGGAATGAGGGGAGTGCATCCATCCTTGCTCTACTTGACCTCTCGGCGGCTTTCGATACCATCGACCATGGTATCCTTTTGGGTCGCCTGCAGGAGTTGGGGCTGGGTGGCACAGTGTTGTGCTGGTTCAGCTCCTTTCTCCAAGATCGAACCCAATCGGTGTTGATAGGGAGCGAGAGGTCCAGTCCCCGGCCCCTACTCTGTGGGGTGCCTCAGGGTTCGCTTTCACTGCTCCTATTTAACATCTACATGAAACCGTTGGGTGAGATCATCCGGCACCATGGGATGAGGTATCATCAGTATGCTGATGATACCCAATTATACATCTCCATCCCAGGTGTCTTAAGTGATGCTGTGACTGCCCTCTCGCAGTGCCTGGAGGCTGTGGGGGCCTGGATGGGGGACAACAGGCTTTGACTGAACCCTGGTAAGACAGTGTGGCTGTGGGTATGGGGAGCCTCAAGATCTAGGAGTTTGTCATCTCTGGTTCTTGACAGGGTCGCACTACCCCAGACAGACCCAGTGCGTAATCTGGGGGTCCTCCTGGACTCACGACTCCTGCTCGAAGAGCAGGTGGCAGTTGTGGCTAGGAGGGCCTTTGCACGACTTCGTGTTGTGCGGCAGTTACGCCCCTTCCTGGATCAGGAGGCCCTCCGCACGGTCACTCATGCCCTGGTCACCTCTGGGTTGGACTACTGTAACGCGCTCTACATGGGGCTACCCTTGAAGAGTATCCGGAAGCTACAGCTGGTGCAGAATGAGGCGGCACGGACAGTTCTCAATGCCCCTAGGAGGGCACATATAACATCGCTGTTGTGTGAGCTGCATTGGTTGCCAGTTTGCTTCCGGGTCCAATTCAAGGTGTTGGTCATCACTTTTAAAGCCCTTTATGGCACAGGACCAGGTTATCTGAGGAACCGTCTCGCCCCGGTTATTTCAGCCCGCCCCACTCAGTTCAGCAGAAGGGTCAGGTTGAGGACCCCACCAGTCAAGGAATTTCGATTGGTGGGGTCTAGGCAGAGGGCCTTTTCTGCTGTGGCTCCCTCCCTATGGAACATCTTGCCTCCCGAGGTCCGGTGTGCCCCCTCACTCATGGCCTTCAGAAAAGGGGTTAAATCCTGGCTCTGCCAGAAGGCCTGGGGGCCAGATGGGGGCTCGCATCTGTGGAGATGGCTGGTGGGGTGATGGGTTTGGTTCCCCCCCCCAGCATCTTGAAGGTTTTAGGGCTAAAATTTACAGGGGGGGTTTAGGACATTTTTAATGTACATTTCTATTTTAATTATTCATGGATTTTAGCCATTGTTGGAGGGATTGGTGTTTTTTCCTTTTTTGTTATTGTGAGCCGCCCAGAGTCACCCGTTGGGGGAGATGGGCAGCATACAAGTTTAACAATAAATAAATAAATAAATAAATAAATAAATAAATAAATAAAAATATTAAAGGAGATCTTTGAAGAATGGAGCCAGAAATTAGTAGCTACAATCTCAACAGTGTCAGTAATGATGTCTGATTCTATGGATAGATTATGTCCAAAAAATGTCAATGAGCGAATTACAGATGTGGAGCAAATTTTGTCTGACAAGACAAAGTACTGAAAGTGGAACTACAAATGACAGGCCAAGAGAATGATTTGGAAAAGGATATTTTAAAAAAAAAATTGGCTGAAGTTTTAAAAATTAAAGGGTAAATACAAATGACAAACCAAGAGAACAACCTGGAAAATGTTTTCTTATTGGATCTACAAAAATGGCTTGTTAAACTTTTGAGGAAGTCTGTGTGATGGGATAAAGAAGAACTGAAGAGAAATCAAATCCTAGGACAATATTTGAATGAACTAAAGATTAAGACTGTTACAAGTCAAAGAAAGGAATATAAAGTTGGTTTATTTGATCAAGATTAAAATAAGACATGTATTTGCAAAGTTCTGCTAACCCTTTGAAGATTTTTTGCTGACACCAGGATTGAAAAGTTGATGTTTTATGGATTTACTTATAGATAAGGGATGGGATATGGGATGAAGTGTTATCTGTTTGTAATCTTATAGGAGGTGAAGAGCTACTAAATTTGCCTATACTTGTAATGAAGGTTGGAAGTCACTTATTTACATATTTCTTTTTCTTTACCATATTCCTTCTTTTCTTTATTTTCTTTTTCCTTGCACTTTTAATTCTTTCTTACTATTCTTTTTTCTTTAAGTTTAGTTAGTTTTTACTTTTGTAATAAAAATCCTTAAATATAAATACATACATACATACATACATTTATTTCCTTGAGTTTTCCTGCAAGTGCAGGGTCCTCTCTCTCTCTCTCCCCCCCCCAAAGGGGAAGCACAGAAAATATGGAAAACATCCTAACATTGTGCTGCATTAAGTGATAGTTCCATAGGATGTGCAATATTTGCATATACTGTATAACATTCAAACTACTAAACTACTCCAGAAGCTTTCAGGCAGCAAAGGTAACTAGCCCCTTTTCTGGAGATTTCTGGGGTTGAGTTTGCTAGTAAGAAGATATACTCCTTATCTAACCAGTCAGGAATAGCAGACTGTTCTCCATCTTGTCTGCAGGTCAGACTCAAGTCCACATTGGTTTCCTTGATCCCAAGTGGGATCAAAGTCTGAGCAGACAGGCTGGTGTTTGAGATCAACTGTGCTCCATTTTTTGAGGACCATACAAAATTATCTATGAATGTGAAAGGAGCTGGACATCTCTCATTAAAAGCCAGTTTTGGCTAGAATCTTAAGCGGCATAGTCTAAGCAACTAGCCCAAATTTCTGGAACAATCAGGAACCAGTAACAAAAGCCTGTCATCAGGGAGAAAATAACTGCTATACCCAAAGACCGTCTTCCTTTATCAACAAGACTGTTCATAGCAAGGAGCATTAGTTGGGCTGGTTGAAGAAGGTGAATGGCAGGTATGCTCTGGGTAAAAACAGCTGGGTAGCCCTCTCTCTTTGCATAGAAAGCTGACAGCCAGCTCTGTTATCATCACATACAGTCAGGTCCAGAAATATTGGGACATCGACACAATTCTAACATCTTTGGCTCTATACACCACCACAATGGATTTGGAATGAAACAAACACAATGTGCCTTAACTGCAGACTGTCAGCTTTAATTTGAGGGTATGTACATCCAACTCAGGTGAACGGTGTAGGAATTACAACAGTTTGCATATGTGCCCCCCACTTGTTAAGGGACCAAAAATAATGGGACAATTGGCTTCTCAGCTGTTCCATGGCCAGGTGTGTGATATTCCCTCAGTACCCCAATTACAATGTGCAGATAAAAGGCCCAGAGTTCATTTCAAGTGTGCTATTTGCATTTGGAATCTGTTGCTGTCAACTCTCAAGATGAGATCCAAAGAGCTGTCACTATCAGTGAAGCAAGCCATCATTAGGCTGAAGAAACAAAACAAACCCATCAGAGAGATAGCAAGAACATTAGGCGTGGCCAAAACAACTGTTTGGAACATTCTCAAAAAGAAGGAACGCACCGGTGAGCTCAGCAACACCCAAAGACCCAGGAGACAACGGAAAACAACTGTGGTGGATGACCGAAGAATCCTTTCCCTGGTGAAGAAAACACCCTTCACAACAGTTGGCCAGATCAAGAACACTCTCCAGGAGGTAGGTGTATGTGTGTCAAAGTCAACAATCAAAAGAAGACGTCACCAGAGTGAATACAGAGGGTTCACCACAAGATGTAAACCATTGGTGAGCCTCAAAAACAGGAAGGCCAGATTAGAGTTTGCCAAACGACATCTAAAAAAGCCTTCACAGTTCTGGAACAACATCCTATGGACAGATGAGACCAAGATCAACTTGTACCACAGTGATGGGAAGAGAAGAGTATGGAGAAGGAAAGGAACCGCTCATGATCCTAAGCATACCACCTCATCAGTGAAGCATGGTGGTGGTAGTGTCATGGCGTGGGCATGTATGGCTGCCAGTGGAACTGGTTCTCTTGTATTTATTGATGATGTGACTGCTGACAAAAGCAGCAGGATGAATTCTGCAGTGTTTTGGGCAATATTATCTGCTCACATTCAGCCAAATGCTGCAGAACTCATTGGATGGCGCTTCACAGTACAGATGGACAATGACCCAAAGCATACTGCAAAAGTAACCAAAGAGTTTTTGAAGGGACAGAAGTGGAATGTTATGCAATGGCCAAGTCAATCACCTGACCTGAATCCCATTGAGCATGCATTTCACTTGCTGAAGACAAAACTGAAGGGAAAATGCCCCAAGAACAAGCAGGAACTGAAGACAGTTGCAGTAGAGGCCTGGCAGAGCAACACCAGGGATGAAACCCAGCGTCTGGTGATGTCTATGCGTTCCAGGCTTCAGGTTGTGATTGACTGCAATGGATTTGCAACCAAGTATTAAAAAGGGAAAGTTTGATTTATGATTATTATTCTGTCCCATTACTTTTGGTCCCTTAACAAGTGGGAGGCACATATGCAAACTGTTGTAATTCCTACACCGTTCACCTGAGTTGGATGTACATACCCTCAAATTAAAGCTGACAGTCTGCAGTTACAGCACATTGTGTTTGTTTCATTCCAAATCCATTGTGGTGGTGTATAGAGCCAAAGATGTTAGAATTGTGTCGGTGTCCCAATATTTCTGGACCTGACTGTATTTAACAGCAACAACAACAAAAGCCAAAAAGAAACCTTGCTTGGGACTTACAAGGATACCTCTCTCACTGTTTCTGCCCCACCTGGCAGAGGTCCCTTCGGTAGAACAGGGTCAGTGGTCGGGACCCGGGAAGGGTCCCTTCTCTGTTGCAGCACCTGCGCTCCCACGTTCCACATCCTGCCCTCCCACCCACCCAACTTTGTTCAGAAAGTCATTGAAAACTTGCTTTTATCCAAGCCTTGAGGCAGAACGATGTTTGAGTCCCTGTAGGATGTTTTGTTGTTCTTGATCTGTTTCTTTTTTTAATTTTTCTTACTTTTTAAAAATGTAAACCACCCAGAGTCATCTGGGGTCAGGCACCCCTAAACTCTATTAAATAAATAAATGATTCCTAGACACTTGGTCAGAACCTAAATCATCAGAAAAAATCCAGTCTAAAGGTACTCCCTGGATGAATAATGTCACCATTTCAGCAGCTGAAAGTCAGTTTACCACAAAATTCATTCGGCACAGGCTCAGATATCAACGGGTCTGCTGTCTATTGCATCTCTATTAGCAACAGTGTGTTCTCTAACAAGTAACATAGCAGAAAGGTCCTCAAGCCTATAAGCCTTAGATTGCCCTAGTAACTCCTATTTAGAAGGAATCAATAACCAACACAGACTTCAGCTGGTATAAATTCCTCAGTTTTCAGTTGTTTTGAGGCTCTCTGAGGACTCTACTGTAAGGAGCTGAATTTCTCCTGCCCCTCCCCCCAGCATTTCCACTTATCCAACATGGCAAGGATTAAATTAAAACAACTATCACTGTATCTTTGACTTCCAATAAAAACAACAAACATCTTTAACAAAATAAAATAATGTGGGTAAAATAAAACCACAAGAGCCAACAGATTTTATGTTCAGTCTTGTCACCTTGATGGGAAAAAGCCTTTCAGAAAATATAAAATCGTAAGGTTTTATGAAGGTCTTCAACCCCCTGCCCAGGGCAGGAATCCTCAGATCATCCCAGGCAAATGGCTGCCCAATCTTTGTCTGAAAAACTCCAGGACTGCTGAGCCAGATACCACCTATCCTGTACATTTTTTTAGGGTTTTTTTCTCCTGTCAAAGTACAAAACCTTATTATTTCTCACTACTGAACTGCATATTGTTGGATAGGTTCCAATGTTCAAGTCTACCAAGATCTGATTTCATTAATGACTTGGATAAAGAGCTTGAGGGAATGCTTATCAGATTTGCAGATTACAAATGGGATGGATAATGTCCTAAAGACTGGAATAAAATTTAAAACAATTAAAGAGGTTAAACAGGTTAAAGATATGGGCTGAAAGTAAAAATAATAAAATAAAAATTTAATAGAGGCAAATGTACGTTGGGAAAGCTCCTTTGGTAATAAGATTCAGCCTGTGGTACTGCTGCAAAAAAAGCAAACACAATTTTAGGCTACATCAGTAGAAGCACAGCTTCCAAACCATAGGAGGTAATCTTCCCATTTATTCTGTACTATGAGATCCCACCTCAAGTGTCCAGTTCTGGGCACCTGATTTCAAAGATGATTAAAGGACTGTAAACTAAATCCTAGGAAGAGGGATTGAAGGAGCCTTGAGAATATGATAGGACTCTATAAACACCTGAAAGGATGTCACCCAGAAGAAGGTCAAGAGTGGTCCCCTTAGCCAGCCATTTGGTTAGGGGTGTGTTAATGCCTGCCCTAAGCAGACGGTTAGGCTTGGTGTCCACAGTGGCCTCTTTGAAGGACCTCCTCAGCTTCTAGTTATTATGATGCTCTGTCTTCAAATGTTGTAATCTTTCTCAAGCTCCCTGCCACAGATCTCTGGCACTCCCTCCCAGAAGCCTGCCCTGCTTGCTGTTCTCTTACCTAGTGGGTCTGTTGGTGTGCCCTTAAAGATGATGCGGTATGTGGTAAGGAATACAGCTCCTTCAGCTGGAAGCAGAGGCGGCCCCCCAACACTGCCTCCAGCACCTTCTTCCCTGCCATCGGGCACGAGGTAAACACGCAGACCATCCATAACACTCTCTTCTCCAATCAGTAGACTTGGCTGGAGGAGTTTGGGCTGCGAGAAGCAAAGGGGAAGGAACCTGCTCACCTCCAGCGAGAAAGTAGATCAGCCTACTGCAATTGAGCTGCCTGCCCCACTTCTGGTGAAGCCCCTCCCCAAGATACCCACTTTTTTTTTGTTTGGGGTCAGACTAGAGATGTTCAGAGACTTGCTCTTGCAAGAGGGGGAAAGATCTCACCTTTTGTATTGGAGGGAGCCTCTTGCTTTCTCTGTGTACTGCATCCAGCGTCTCAATGTGCATTTGGACAATGTCTGGAGATTGCAGGAGAGGGAGGCAATGAGAACTGAAAGTCCCTCTCTAGGCCACACACATTCCCCTAACCACTCCCGCAAAGACAGAGCTCTCTGCTCAGCCCCTGGGGGTGGGAGATGACAGGGCACCTGCCTGGGATCATGACATGCAGCCCCTTGAGGTGTTCATTGGTGACTCCACTCTCCGTGCAGACCTTGTCCACAAAGCGGTTGATAAACCGTACCACGTAGTTTGCCACGTCAGAACTTTCGGCATCCTCAAAGCCACTTTCAGTATCATAGCTGTCTGCCACACTGCCAGCAATGCTGACAAGGAAGAGGAGGTTATGAGCACCCTGCCAAACGACCCTCTCCCACCTGCAGTCCCCCTCTGCCGTCTGAATAGCCTGGTTCAGTGGGACACTACCTGCTGGTGATTAAACTATTGCTGACACTCTCAGCATCTCCTAGTCCTGAGCCACGCAGGAGCCTGTTCTTGCTAGTGTCCAAAGGCAGCAGGAGGTAGCTCATGCGGTTGGCATAGTGAATTGCTTGGCTGAAGACTGTGCTCTCCTCCTTCTGAATCAGTTCCTGCTGTTTCTCCCGGCTCATGGTGGGCCAAAGACGGCACTGCACAGCAGCAATCTCCAGAGCTGACTCCTCCTCCTGTACCCCCTCCTGGGACCCAGGGAAAAGGCCTAGTCAGCTACCTGGAGGCAGCTGCTTCAAAAGTCCCTCCTCTCTTCTCCCTCACAGCTCAGACCTACCTTCTCAGCACAGTCCTCCTCATTGCTCTCCACATAAAGAGCCCGGATGTGGTTCTGCACGTCACTGTAGAACATGGCTTCCCAAAACTGAAGGTTGGTCCAAACCAGGTGCTCCTGCACACAGCTGTAAGCAAACTGGGTAATTCCTGGGCTGAGTTTCTGGAGGGGGGGGCAAAGAAAAAAAAAGAAATGCTTTGAGTGGAGGCTACCCATCTTTCTTCCCTTGGCCATCACAACCCCACTAAAGCCTGCCCTGCTACTTACGCGGCAAAAGGCAGTGACCAGGGGCAGAAGTGCAGCAGCAACCCCATGCTCATCCGTGGCACTGCAATCCTGTGGAGATACAGAACAATGCTATGGTTCTCCCCCAAGGAAACGGGGGGGGGGGCGCTGCCCAGATCTCTAGCCATACCTGCAAGCAGCAGTTCATCATGCGGACAATGAAGTCAAACTGCTGATGGTCCAGCATGGCTCTGTTCTGCTGCACGTGGAGGTTCAGCTCCTGGGTGAGACACTGGCGAGCTGCCCGACTCTTCATGGCTCGGAGCACAGCCGGGAGAAGCTGCAAGGCAACAGGGCAGTACTCAGGAGAGACCTTGAATTTTCCCAGCCTGCCCTGCTCTGGATAAGCCCAACTCATGGAGGACCAGGAGAGAAAAGGGGTTCCTTTACTGCAGGCAAAGAGAGACCATCCTCTTGACAGTAAGAGTGGGGGAACCTGCTTTGAGAGGCGCTGCCTCTTTCATGCCTGCCGAGAGAACTCTCACCACCACCTTGTGAGTTCCTGGGGGAGCAGCCAAGTGGCCTGTATTCTGGGGATTCTGAACCTTATACTGCAGATCAGAGGAAAGGGATCTAACAACTGGTCTGGGTTACATTTCAAGCCTCCGTTTTACAGATAATGGATGCTCTTATCTTTTTTCTTTATATAATGAAAGTATTTGGTGTAAAATGCACACTAACATTACATACTGATATTGAAAAATCCCGACCTTGTTAATCTCTTGGTTTAGATCCTACACGGGGGGGTGGGGGCGGGTTGTCATGTCCCAAGGAGGCCCACCAAGCTCTCACCTTTTTGGCTTCCAACATCTTACTTTCAAAGACAAAGGAGATGCAGTTCCTGACCACCTCCAATCGACGAGCACTGTTGGCCAGCAGCATCCCGTTCCGCTCCATGAGGGTTCCTGAAAGGGGGGAGAGGAAGCAAGTATCTGTCTGAAGACACTGGGAAAACTACCACCCACTCCCTCATGTCAGCCTTCATGGATTCATCTGTGCCAAAACTGGGCAAGGGAGCGGCCAACATCCCTCACCTCACCCAGACCAAAGGGGTGTTCAAGAGCATCCTTGTTTCGCTGATCTCTGGAACCTCATCATTTGAGCTGCTCTTTCCTGCAGCTTTTCCAGCTCCACAACATCCTTTTTCTGGTCACAGCACCTCAAAAAGGACACTGCAGAGCTGGAAAAGATGCAGAAAGAGGCAACCAGAAAGGTTAGGAGGCTAGAGCGGCTCCTCTGGGAGGAAGAGTTAGGTAATGCAGAGCTTTCAGACTCAGAATGAAGGTAGGGGAAGTGAAACCAGGTCATTAAAAAGTCATCCATGTGGCAGAAAATGTGGGTGGAACCAGAGGCCATCTACTGAATTTGCTGCCACCAAATCTAGACAAGGGAGAATTGGGAATAGTCCGGATGGTGGCACCCCATCTCCTAAGAGAGGGGCATCTGCTGAGGAGCTGTAGTAGCACTGGGCAATTTCTCTCCTGGCCACGGTGGACTTCTTGAATGGGTGTGGTGGCCACAATAGGATCCAGAAGGCTGGATGGTCTTTGGCTGGATCCTGTCTCAGGGCTCTTATCTTCTTATTAAACACTGCATGAGTTGTCCAAAGGGAAGGCGAGGGCAAGAAGGGGGGCCTCTGAAACCTATCCTGCATGCAGAAGCTAAAGTCAACCATCCCTTTCAGGACTTGGGAGCCTGTGACACATCAATTTATGTTTTACATTTATATCCTGCCTTTTTCAGGTACTCAAGGTGGTATATGCAGCACTGCCTCTCCTATTTTTCCCCACAACAAAACTGTGAGGTAGGCTGGGCTGAGAGAATAAGTGAGTGACCAGCCAAGGTCACCCAGAGGGCTTCCTGATTCTCCCCAGTGCCCCTCCAACATCTTAAACACATCGTTATTTATTTATTATAGCTGCCCGCTCCTATAGTCTCTGTATGTAGTACTTGGTCAAAGAGAAACAAAGAGAAACTTGTTTATCACTCCTGCTTGCAGATTTCTCCAACCCCTAGCTGTCCCCGTGCAGAGAAACAGACCATGCTACCTCAAGGCTGCAACAGTCTCAGCACCAGCACATTATTAGCACACACATACCCAGGGGTGGCCCAGATGGCACCATGGCTTTCTTCTCTGCCTTTACCAAAGGAGGTGCTGTTTGCTGTTTTGCTGTGGCCTGGTCAACAATCCACTGGATGGTCCCTTCATCCAAATGGGGGAATGGCTTTTGGTGCAGACGCAGGTGACAGCCCTCCGTGGGCTTCTGCACCTTATGCATTGTCACTGCTGGATAAGGGTTCTCCTGGACCAACAAAGGCACAGACAGAGTCACCAAGCAGGAACACACAGTCCATACAGCCAATGCAAAATCTGTACGTAAAGCATCCCTGATGGACAGCAGCCAGCCTGTTCTAGGACCAAGGCTCATCATCACCAAACAAGTTGGGCTCTAAGAAGTTTCTCCAAAGGCCCAGTCAAAATTGGCATCTCTCCATTTTCCTCCTGCCCTCTGCTGCAACAGAATCCGCTGGGCTTCACTTTTTACATGACAGTATCTGCTTGACAAGACCTGCCTAAGCAAGCATATGGGTGCACGGCTGAATGCCAGAAAAGCAACCTGCTGATTCGGGGGTGGGGAGGAAGGAATCCCAGCCAAGTGCCTAGGTGATGTAGGCACTGCACTCTCTGCCCAGTCCCAGTCCTCAAATCTGGAACAAAAGAGGGAACGCTGCTCTCCGGAGGCAATTCAATGGCTGCCTCCAGTGTTTGCACACACATACTTTCTTATACCCAGATGCACATAGGCATACATTTTTGTACAGCTGTTCTGCTAGTTCCTTGATGTGCCGCAGAATCTTAGCCTTGTTTCCTTCATCAGCCTGCATCCGTTTTGCTTCACTGGCCACAAGCTAAGAAATGAGAAAGAAGGAAGAATTCTTTTTTTTAAAAAAAGCACTCTAACACCCCCTCCCAATTAGCCGGAAGATATGGTACACTACAGGGTTGAACTGCCTTCCCCAATGACCTCTCACCTCATCAAATAAGTCGGTCTCCCGGTAGGGGGGGCCCCTCTCGGTCACAAAACCAGCAAACGCCATACCCTCCAGTACCTTGGGAAGGAAGTCATCTTCCACCAGCCCTCTCTGTCCAAGAAAGGCTGCCTAGAGCAAGGGAGAGAAAATTATCATGCAGCACCTTCCTCAGGGTGCCTGTGCTTTTGGGGTAGGCCACAGGCCAGAGTTTCCCCCAGTCAAGCACTACCCTGAGAAACAATCCAGGAGAAAGGGACAGCGGCATTCACTGCACTGGCTGAGAAAAGGACCGTTCTTCCCTCTACAGCCTTCTCAGTGGGAGGACTCAGGGCATCAGGCCACACAGGCACTTCTGGAAGAGCTGGACCCAGTCCCAGCTCAGGATGTGGGAACTTCAATTCCTGATGAAAGAAAATCTTTTTTCCCATCCTGCTGGGCATGGGTTACCAGTTTGTTTCTGGGTCCAAACCTTGGTTATGTCAACAGGCCTGGGGACCCCAGGGGATGGGTGAGCTAGTGAGGTGGCTCCATTATTATTAACATCCCTTTGCCTGCTTTTGTTTTAGCTCAGTTCTTATAGCTTTTGATGTTTTAATAGTTACTAATTAGAGTGGTTTTTAGGTATTTATTACTGATTTAACTTTGTTGTAAGCTGCCCAGAGCTGCTTGTAAAAGTGATATGGGCAGCTATATAAATTGGATAAATAAAATAAAAATAAATAAAACATAATACTGGAACCCGATTTGGAACTTCATCACCTGTACGATTCTTCCTGTTCATAAGTGTCGGAAGACCGGGTTATTTTACTGCTAAAGGCTGCTCTGAACAAAATTTCTACACTGGGTAGACAAGAGAGAATTCACCTTCCTGGGTGCAGGTGGCCAGCCTGGCTCTGCCAACTCCCCTCCACAGCCTTACCTTGTGGAAGCGAATGACTGGCTCCGGGTGAATGCGGATGATGTGCAGGCACCAGCGGTAGCCCTGGAGCAACTGAGCAAATAGGCGGAGGAAGACTGCCCGGATCTCCTTATCCTACAGCCAAACAGGCAAGTGAGGAGAGAAACATCAGGGACAAACAAGGCCGCTGAGTGGCGAGGCTCGGGGCATCAACCACAGTCCTGGCTGCCTGCTCCCGAAAGTCACTGCAACCTGCAGCACTTTGTAACCATGCCCCTTTTGCAGAGCTGTAACCCGTCCAGCATCCCTGCAACCCAGCCTGTCTCCTGAGGCTACGGAACACTCGGGACAGCTCCCAAAAGTCGAGCCAGCCAGCCCTTCTATAGCTTACACCCATTTACCTGCATCTTGAGGGAGGAAGCAGAGATGGTGGATGGTGGGAAGGCCAGATCTGCCATCTCCAACTCCGGGTCCAAGACCTGCTCAAACAAAGTCAATGATCCATTCAAATTGGGAAGGGTCTCCATTTACCTCTCTCCAGGGGCACAACTTGTAAAGCAAATGCAACTTCCCCTCGAAAAGAACCAGATTTGAGGTTGTGCAGAGGATAAAAGAGCAGAAACCGTGGGCATGTTTTTACAGGCAGCAGAAGAGGAGCCACCTTGTATTTTGACCATGCTATTTCAGATTGTGGAGAAGGAACTCACATGAACGAAAACCTCCCTTAAAAGAAAACTGGAAGAGTTCTACCTCAGCCTTCCTGCCAAAAACTAATTTTCCACAGAAAGGGAATGATTTCCATTCCATTTTGTGAGTCTTCATTAGCAATCTGAAAAGATATGTTCAAGATGCAGGGGCAGCTCTGCTAACCTGGGGAATTAGGCCTCCATGAGCAACCATGAAAAAAACCAAATGACTTGCTGTGACACTTCGTCTAAAACCCCACCACACAGATTCACTCAAATACCGAGAGTCAAATTAAGCTCCAGTATTAAGAAGTGGAAGAACTCTTACTGGAGCCTTGAGGCTCCATCACCAGAGGTTTTCAAAGAAAGGTTGGACAGCCCTTGGTCTAGGATGGTCTGAGGATCCCTGCCATGGATGGGGAGTTGGACTGAAAGACCTCCAAGCTCCCTTCTAACCCCAGGATTCTATGACATGGAAGGTGTCAGGATTTTCTTTCTCATGGGAAAGGATTCATCCCGTTATCTTTACAACAATAACAAATAATATTTTGGTTATAGAGATCATGTGAAAAACACCTGTTATTGTGTGTTATGTATTGTGCTATTTACTGCCACCTATTGGCGTGTGTATGCTAGTTACCCAGTGGGGGTGGCATAGAGCTATAATACAAGGAGAGGAAAATGTGCAGCCTCTCTGAGTAGTTGTTAGTTGTTTTAGTGTTAGCCACTATGTAGGTTTTATGGGCTACATAGTTGTAACAAAGTACCAAGTAGTGTACCTCTTCTCTAAGAGTTTGTAGCTAGAGATTTTGTTAAGCTTGTGTTGCTAATAAGTCTTGGATGCTACAATATAATGAGAAGATGTGTTTTTCTTTATATTTTGTATGATATTTGCATTTTATGGAATTTTGCATTTTTATCAATAAACACCAGTTAGTATATATTTTCTGACTGGATTTCTTTGGGAAACAAGAAATGGACATTGCATTGTGTTTGCTTTCATGGATAATATTTTCCTGGAGTTTTTGCTGCGCTCTGCACAAACAGGAGTGTTTGTGATTATCACTCTGCACGACAGAAGAATCTCTAAACCAATGAATGGGCCACAGGTTAAGGTGGCAAGAGGTACCCCCCACAAAACATGCTCTTAAATGCATGCACCAAAGAGCTACCAGATTGCGGGTCTTGCTGCTGTCAGCCCCACTAGGTAGACCAGATCAGGAAATCAATTCCATAGGAAGGCTAAAACTATTTTTATTGAGATGGGCTATAACAACAGAATCTTGCAAGTTGGACTGTGCTGTACCTTCTCCCCCTTCTTATACTCCAGTGAATCAGGGAGGCAACTGTCTGATCCACTTCCAAATGTTATCTCGTTGCTCTGGATTTTAAAAAATGCCTCAGCCTCTTTTGCCAAGGTAACAGTTTTTGCATATTTCCATCAAGATCATCTTCCTTTCGCTCTACAGCTGCCTAGGAGAACGGTCTTCTCAGTCCTGTCACTCTGCCTGTCTGGTAACAACATGGGACCCAACCCAACTGCACTGAACACAAGGCGAGATGCCCTATCAACTGCTCCAGTCCTGTTGCTTAAAGTTGTCCTCATAATCTTTGTGCAGTTAATAAACAGATGCTGAAAATTATGTAACTTCAGTTTATTTTCGTATTATGAGGCCCGGCTGATACTAGGGGTTAGCTTTCTTCAGTGGGAATGGGCTCCTTCAGAAATGTGTGGTAAAACTAGAAGAGACAGGGTTAAGAACAAACATACATACCCACCACACTACTCCCTTTTGGGTTATGGAGAGCAGAAAAAAGGAGCAAGAAATAGTCAGCCAAAGAAACAGAAAATGGGAGATAAGAAAAAGAAAACAAACTATAGCTAAAAGCTAGTTTACACCCACTCCATTCACTACAACTTTCCACATCTTTCTATTCTTATAAACCATCTTTGCTTCCATCACGTCCATAAGCTCCTTCACACATTGCCTTTGGTTTTTTAAATTGCTCACCTTTCTCTTTTTCAAGATCATAAGAACACAACCTTTGATCTTCCTATTCCACCCAACCCATCTGCTCTTCCTTCATAAATTCATTTTGTGATTCAGTATTTCTATAGGACCAAATCACCTCAATGTATTTCTTACCTACTGATCATACAGGTAATCCTCGAGTTACAAGTGCAGTTGGGACTGGAATTGCCATTGCTAAGTGATGTGGTCATAAAGTGCGACATCACGTGACTGCATGCTTAGTGAAAGCAATCCAGGCAGTCCCAGCTGGCGTCATAACCCCAATATGTGGGTCATTAAGCAGGAAGCAGAGGGAGTCCCCAGGTAAGGAGCACAGAGGTGCCGCAGGCGGGTGGGGGAGGCCCAGCGCAGGCCGCCCACAAGTTGGGGGAGGAGGTGCTTGGTGCAGCATGAATTCAGAAAGGCCGGGGAAAGAGCATGTGGGGTGCGAGTACAGGGAGGCCTGGGAAAGAGGGTGCGGGGTGCAGGATGCATGTGACTGCAGGGAGGCTAAGGAAACAGGGTATGGGGTGCACTTGATCACAGGGAGGCCGTGGAAAGAGGGCACGGGGTATGTGTGTGCATGTGTGCAATCAAATGGAAGCCAAGGACAGAGGGCACGGGGGGCGGTGTACGAATGTAGGGAGGCCATGGAAAGTGAGCGCGGGGTGTGTGTGATTGCAGGAAGGCCGTGGAAAGAGGGTGCATGATTCACATGTGTGATTGCAGGGAGGCCATGGAAAGAGCACAGGGTGCATGAGAGCAAAGGAGGGCATGGTGCAGGCATGGTGCATGCAAGCAAAGAAAGGCAGGGGAGGTGGGGAGACTTACTCCGACGACTTGTGACCTTCCTTGCTGGCTTCCTATTGACTTTGCTAGGGGGAAGCTGGCAGGGAAGAGCACAAATGGCAATCACATGATTGCACACTGTAATTGGTCTTAAGTGCAAGCTGGTTGCCAGGCACCCAAATTTTGTTCACATGACTGCAGGGGCGCTGCAATGGCTGGAACTTTGGGGGCTGGTCATAAGTCCCTTCATTCAGCATTATCGTAACTTTGAATGGTTGCTGAGCGAATGGTCGTAACTTGAGGACTACCTATACGCTTTTTTAGTTGTCATTCATCCAGCAGCCTCTCTTACCACACATACTCCTCAAGTACAACATTCTTACTGCATTCATTTTTGTTTCTCCTGACATACCAAATTCTCACTTCCATGTAATGGGGTGGGCAGAAGTATGTTTTTATACATAGACATTTTTCCTTGCTTTGAACAGACCACATATTATCCACTACTTCTCCACCACCATTTTTTCCATCTTAAAATTTCTCCATTTTCCTATCTTTAGTA